>NW_024342648.1:294776-307708 GCF_902729225.1 Pteropus medius | reverse complement strand
CCTTCCTGCCTCCCCCATCTTTCTGGCAGGGGCGCCTTCTCTGAGGTGGTGCTGGCCCAGGAGCGGGGCTCCTCACACCTCGTTGCCCTCAAGTGTATCCCCAAGAAGGCCCTTCGAGGCAAGGAGGCCCTGGTGGAGAATGAGATTGCAGTGCTCCGCAGGTATTTGCCTGTGCTCTGGCCAGGCTGCTGGCACTCGAGGCCTTCAGGGCAGTGTCCTGGGGTGGAGCCCCCTGCCTCCCCTGTGTCCCCAGGAAGGCCTGGACGGGGGCTCTGCCTTGCTGGATTGGGCAGGGGTGGCCTGTGGTAGGAAAGGGGGCAGAGGTAGGAGGAAGCGCTGAGGCATGGAGGGGGCTGCAGCGGCCCATAAGGGCTTTTTCTTGCCGTGCAGGGTCAGCCACCCCAACATCGTGGCTCTGGAGGACGTCCATGAGAGCCCGTCCCATCTCTACCTGGCCATGGAGCTGTGAGGAGGGCAGGGACAGGCTGGGGGCTGGGCAGTGAGTGAGGGCCAAGGGGCCTGGATCGACTGAGCCCTGTCTTCCCTCAGGGTGACGGGAGGAGAGCTGTTTGACCGCATCATGGAACGTGGCTCCTACACAGAGAAGGATGCCAGCCACCTGGTGGGCCAGGTCCTTGGTGCTGTCTCCTACCTGCATAGCTTGGGCATCGTGCACCGAGACCTCAAGGTGCCTGTCCTCCTGCCCGCCTGCTGGGGCCTTACCCAGCCTCCCTGTGCACCAGAGGTCTGGGGGACTTGAGGGGCCGGCCACAGCCCCTGCAGTCTGCCCTGTCCTAGCCTAGGGAGACACGCCGGGGCTGACCTGGTGCTTTCTCTGGCTGCTCCTGTGTCATAGCCTGAAAATCTCCTGTACGCCACGCCATTCGAAGACTCCAAGATCATGGTCTCTGACTTCGGCCTCTCCAAAATCCAAGCTGGCAACATGCTGGGCACCGCTTGTGGGACCCCAGGATATGTGGGTAAGTGAAGGGGGTGCCCCGAGGCTTGCTGGAGGCCAGGGGGCTGGGGGACCCTGCAGGAGTTGAGGCGCCAGGGGCAGGGCAGGCGGTGGGCCATTCCTGGGGTTGGCTAGGCTGAGCCAGGCAGCACTGAAGGCTGGTGTGCGCGTGCGCGGGTGTGCGTCTGTCTGTCTCTGGCCCCCAGCCCCGGAGCTCTTGGAGCAGAAACCCTACGGGAAGGCTGTAGATGTGTGGGCCCTGGGTGTCATCTCCTACATCCTGTGAGTGACCACTGGGAAGGCTCTTCTTCTGCCTGCCTGCCCCCTGCTGGGTTGGGGAGGGTTGGACAGCTGGATGATTCATCTGTGGGTGCCAGGCTGTGTGGGTACCCCCCATTCTACGACGAGAGCGCCCCCGAACTCTTCAGCCAGATCCTGAGGGCCAGCTACGAGTTTGACTCTCCCTTTTGGGATGACATCTCAGAATCAGGTGAACTTGAGGCTGGCCCTGAGCTCAGGGAAGGGAGGAGGGAGTGACCAGGGGGTGAGGATGGCTTGGGCTGACCTGGCCTCCCTGTTCCAGCCAAAGACTTTATCCGACACCTTCTGGAGCGAGACCCCCAGAAGAGGTTCACGTGCCAGCAGGCCTTACAGCATCTTTGGTGAGTGGGACCCCTGTCGAGCTGTCCTGGGACCAGGAGGAGGGACCACACCCTCAGAGACACCCCCCCCTGACCCCACTGACCCTCGGCCTCCCCCTAGGATCTCTGGGGATGCAGCCTTTGACAGGGACATCCTGGGTTCAGTCAGTGAGCAGATCCAGAAGAATTTTGCTCGGACCCACTGGAAGGTCAGTGTGGGGCAGGACCCGTGGACCCGTTCAGCTTGATCCTGAACCCCTCCCACGCCTGCCCCGTCCCTCAGCCTCAGGGGCATGGGCATGGTCTGGGCCGCCAGTGGTCTGTGTGGTTCTCGAAGTCTTGGGGCCAGGGCCGGGGCCTGGCCTGACACCCTTCTCTCCCTGCAGCGAGCGTTCAATGCTACCTCCTTCCTGCACCACATCCGAAAGCTGGGGCAGAGCTCAGAGGGTGAGGAAGCCTCAGAGCGGAAGATGGTCCGCCACAGCCACCCGGGCCTCGGGGCTGGCCAGCCCCCCAAGTGGTGATGCCCAGGTGCGTGGGGGTGGGCCCCGTACCCCCTGAGAGGTGGCTCCTTGGCGAGCTTAGAGGGCGGTGAGCCATATGTGGCCAAGAGCTAAGCGGGGTAGACCCCATGGAGCAGAGGGCTGAGGACGGACAGCACAGATGAAAGGGAGGAGCCAGCGTTCTGGGAGGAGCTTATGAGAGAGGGGCCAGCAGGAGCCGGTCACTGCGGGGACCGTAAGGATCTGAGAGGGGCCCAGTGGCAGGGCCCAGTGGGCCCTGCCGCTGAGAGCCTTGACTGGGAGCAGGGGCAGAGGGCAGGCCTGGGTGCCTCCTGACTGTCCTCCTTCCCTGTACACTTCTCTCTCCTCCTCCCCCCCCCGGCAGATGCTGAGGCCGAGAGCACTGACCCACAGATTCCCTTCCCGTGGACCCTTTCAGTCCCCCGTCCCCATGCCCTGTACCCTGTACCCTGGGGCTGGCCTCTGCTGGGCGCATGGCACTGGGGTGGGGGTGCGGCACCCTCCAGGCTCCGCCCTCACCCAGGGGCTGGCGGGGCATGTCCACAAGGGTTCCCTTTCCCTGTCGCTGCCACAGCCACTCTAGAAGCTGAAGAGGCTCCTGAGGCTGTCCTTGCACGCTGTTCTGCGCTTCGCTGACTGTGGGTGGTTCCGCTTGTGTCGTGGCCCTCCAGCCCCCTGCCCCCAGTTTCCCCCAAATCAATAAAGACAGACAGAGCAATGGGCCAGTGGTGAGCCGGAGGGAGGGCTAAGGGACAGGGATGGGGTATGAGTGTGGAGGGGATGGGTGTCACCTGTGGGAAGGAAACCAAGGAGGCACAGCCACTGCCCACGGGACCTCATTCTTTGACCTTGTCCACTGCCATCCAAACTGCTGGTCGGTCACTCCGATCATGGCAGACAAGTTCCTGGTTGTCCAAGAACTTCCTGTCCTTGCTCCACCCCCAAAGTGCCCGCAAGAGGCTGCCAGCTCCGCCACCTTAGACGCTGGCCTGTGCGTGGCTCTGGCTTTCTGTTGGGCTGCCAGCAGAGGGGGCCGGCAGAGGCCGGGCCCCCAGGGATGGGATGCAGTGCTCCTGCTGTGCAAGGTCAGGTCGGGAAGGGCTCACAAGCCAGTGGAGGCCTGTAGCCTGGAGGGTGACTAAAGTCCGCGCTGTCTCCTCCAACATCTCCCCTACTTCCCTTCCCTCGCCTGTGGCCCGACGGAGAGTTTCCAGTGTGCAGCTTCCTATGTAGAAGGTTAATGTCAGAGGGTGGAGGCGGAGCCCCTTGTCCAGGAGCGCCACTGGGGCGCCAGCAGCTCTGCTGTGCCGCAGCTTTGGAACCTGTGCGCTCCATGCCAGGGGGAACACAGGCCGGGTTGGTTATGGCTACTGTCGTGAGGAGCAGTGGTCTGTCTTCTGGTCCGTACAGCTCCTGCCACTCGCACCTCCATTTTCGAGGGGTGCAAACCTCTCCTGGCCTTGCTAGGCCTTTCTTCTGTGTCCATCAGGGGCCAATCCCTAGGGCCAGTCCTCAGCCCTAACCGGAGCAGAGAGAGCACCCTCAGAGTTTTGTGTGAGCTGGTCACTCCTTCCTCCTTCCTGTGACCCCTGCCCCCTCTGCTCCCTGCCAGCTCTGATCGTGGAGGGTGATGAGGAACCTTCTCTTTGTTGACCTTTGGGACCTGAAGGGAGGCAGTCAGACCCAAGGCAGGGCTGGCCTGGGTCTCAGCACGGGGGCTAGATCACAGTTTGGCATTGGAGCCAGGGGGCTTGGCTTCCGCTGAGGAGAGCAGCCAGTGCACAGTACACCTCCGGATAGCTGGGAGTGGGTGCGTCCGCCCACTGGTTCCCAGGCCTACATGCCCCTCTGTGGCCTTCTTCCTCTCCCAGCATCCTCCCGCCCTCTTCCTTGAGCCACGTCGCCCCTTGCACACCCCTCCACAGGCTCCTGATCCCGGGGCAAGTCTGGATGGAGGTGGGCAGCTTTCTCTGTTTCCATGACAACTGCTGGGCCATCCTTTGCTCCAGGCTTTGGGACCACAGAATCCAGGGGACCGCAGACAGCTAGTGCCATGGCCCGGTCTCAACAACTTGACCTCACTTCCAATGACCTGTCTTGCCTCCCCTTAGCCCCGCCTCTCAACTTGGGGCCTTGTCATTTCCTGTCCCTCCGCCTCGGATATCTTCCCCAGCATCCCTTTGCTGGCTCTCCTTTCCCCCCTTTTCAGTTGTTCACATTGTACCCCGCGACACCGACTCGTTCTTGTTTTGTCCATCAAATAGTGATGGGGCCTCTGCTCTGTGCCAGGTGCTGGGTCTACCAGACAAGGTCCTGCTTTCGTGGAGGAGAGCCTGTGCTGGGGGCTGGGCTTGCTCGGGTGATAGGAATGGCCTCGTGGGGAGAGCAGCATGTTGGCTGCCGGGGATGTCCTGAGCAGGAGCATTTGAGCCAGCTTTCCAGAAGGATCACACTCATTCAGAGAGGCGCTCTTCCAGCCCAGGCCTGTGGCCAGATCATCTCTGTGGAGTTGGGGCCCCAGCTTCAGCTGCCCTGATACAGGGTGCAGTTTGGCCTCTGGCCAGAAGGCGGCACCATGGTCACATGCATCAGCTACTCTTGCTCCTTCAGCACCTGGGGCAGCTGCTCAAAACCTTTTCTCTGTACCACCACGGTATTCCCACAATCCTGCCCCAGGAGAGAGGTCCCGCTCTGCCATCTGGGAGCAGGAAGAGAATGGGATCCCCAGGTGAGGCAGAGGCAACACCTTTCCTTCGTCCCTCCGAGCTCTTCCCATGTGAGGGGGCAATTTGCGAGAGGAAAGCTTTGGGTGGGCTAGGCTGTGGGATGTGGCCTGGGAGAGAGAGAGGACTGATTCAGCCAAAGGCTGGGGGGCGGGGATGAAGAGAAGGGGGGGGAGTGGGGGCGGGGGTGTGACAGCATTTCCGCAGCTCAGGGGAACCATGGCAGGTTGCTGCCAGGGTGTGGAGGCTGGATGCTGCAGGGCCAGGAGCCTGGCAGAGTCCAAGAGTGGACATGATCTGAGCAGTGGCGAGCCACAGTAGGGGGGTTGTAGCGGGGTGCCCTTATCCGGTCTGGGGTAGATGCTGAGCTGGGGTGGCTGGAAAACTCATGCGGTTCAGGAGCAAGGTCCAGAAGGTGGCCAGCTTGGGCCTCGGGGACCAGACCAGAGGGCCTTGTGGGTGTCCCAAGAAGAAGCTGTCTCCCTCGTTCTGGGCCACAGAAGGTTGGTCACGCACTCTGTCAACCTGGGGGACCATGCTGGGTGGGGAATGAAGGAGAGGGGTTCTGGGGTGGCCCATGTGTTTCTGAGTGGATCGTGGAACCATTCACTTAGAGGGGTTCACCTGGGGTGGGTTCGGGGGAGAGACAATGAGATTGGTTTTGGACATGGCACGGTGGAGGTGCCTGAAGGGGAAGCAAAGCAAAAGAGACGTGTCTCTCACCCTCCTCTCTGCAAATATGGGTTTAGCTTTGCCGCCGACTCCAAGGATTAGGTCACTGGGAACTCTTGTTGGGGACTCACTCTGTTCCAGGCCCTGTTCTGCAGAATTTTCCAGGTATTTGCTCAAACCTCAACTGAGAAGTATCCATTCTCATTATCACTGGCCCTCTGGGAAACTAGGGCACAGAGAGGCCAAGCGACTCAGCCAAGGCCACACGGCCTTGCGTTCCATCCTGCTGCCTGCCTCTGTGCAAGTGAGGAAGACTCGCTGATGACATGAGAGTCGTGTGGAGACTTGAGAAGATGGGAGAGTCCTCCAGCCTTCTCTCTGTGTGTGCGAACTCGGTGTGAGGGGAGAGAAGGAACACTAGGCTGGAAAAACTGCCCTGGATTTGACTTTGGGCCTTGCAGGCGATTTCGTCACTTCTAATGTCCCTGTGCCTTGGTTTCATTTAATTAAATTTCCTGTGAAGCGAGGACCTGAGAGGTCTTTCCACTGTCGCCGAGGTGGGGTGTGGTAGTGGCTGAGCCCTAGAAAAGACCCCTGTGGAGTTCAGTGTGGGATGGATGGGAAGCGGGCCAGGGCTGGTGACAGGGGGACTGGGAACGTGGAGACGGGTCATGCTGGGCTGAATGGGGGGCAGGGTGTGAGGGAGTAGAGGATGCCCCCCTGCACTGCTCCGGAACTCAGGAGAGAAGCAGACCATTCCGGAGATGAAGGGGCCAAGCCACGCCCCCTGGCTCCACTCCAGGCTGAGTTCCTTGCTTCTGGCCACTTGGTGGGCGTGTGGCAGCCATGTTCTCTGCCCAACCCCTTGTCTTCGCAGATGGAGTGTTTGGGAAATGACAGACAACGCGGTTTGGTTGAATGAGGCCGATTGTGAGACGTGACTAGAGATCAGCCTGGAAAGTGAACTTTCTCAAGAGGGCACTGGGGAGCCACCGAGGGTTATAGACGGCAAGGTGACAGGATCAGATTTTGGCTCAGCGTTTTTCACTATTTTTCAATACCGTCCTCTCTTGATAAGTATTAAAACCTCATCTCCAGATTTCCTCACCAGGCCCCATGAAGAGTTTGGTAGTTTCCTCACCACAAAGGGACCCAAGCCTTCCTCACATAATGTCCCAATAGAGGCCCGTTTGTTTTGCTCGGTTTATCCTTGTGGTTCTTTTAACTATGTTTTTTCAAGCGAGGTTATTCAGTGCAGATGAGCTTAAGATTGCTGTATATTTCAGGTAAGCTGAATACTTGATCAAAATATAGTGACATGGGTTAGTACCAGTATTGTCTGCTCCGACAGTCACGTAACAACGATGACTTCCTTTTGCTCTGATATTTGCCTGGGATAGCTTGTTCAATCGTTTTCCTTCCAAACTTAAATTTTTTTATTGAGATATAATTCACATACCATAAAATTCACTGTTTAAAAACTACAATGTATTGTCTTTGAGTATATTTACAAAACTGTGCAATCATCCCCACGATCTAACTACAGAATATTTTCATCACCCCAAGAAGAAACCCCTGCACCCATTTAGCGGTCATTCCCACTTTCTCCACCTCCCTACCCCCAGTCCCTGGCAATCGCTAAGCTACTTTCTGTCTCTGGGGGTTTTCCTATTTTGGTATTTCACATAAATAGGATCATACAATATGTGGCCTTTTGTGTCTGATTTCTTATGTCATGCGTATGTTTTCATCCACGTTGTAGCATGTGTCGCTACTTCATTCCTTTTTACAGATGAATAATGTTTCATTGTATGGATAGACCACGTTTTGTTTCTTCCTATATCAATCGATGGCCATTTGGGTTGTTTCCACCTTGTGGCTATTGTGAATCATGCTGCTACAATAATTTCTGTGCAAGTTTTTGGGTGGACATATGTTTTTAGTTGTGTTATTGCAGAGAATTCACCGGTAGAGAATTCTGGGCTTGGATTTTCTTCGTGGGAAGATTTTCAATTCCTAATTCCACTTATTTGCTTGTTATAAGTCTGTGCAAAATTTTTATTTCTTCTAAAATCGATTTTGGTCATTTGTGTCTTTCTAGGAATTTGTCCATTTCATCTGAATCGTCTAATTTGTTGGCATAAAGTTGTTCGAAACATTGCCTTATAACCTTTTAAATTTCTGTAGGTCAGTAGTAATGTCTCTCTTTTCATGATCAGTCTTAGTCATCTTTTTTCTCGATCAGTCTAGGTAAAATCAGAGAACCAACTTTTGTTTGAATTAATTTTCTCTTTTGTTTTTCTGTTTTCTATTTCATTCATTTCTGCACTAATCTTACCTCTGCTGGCTTTGGATTTAGTTTGCTTTTCTTTTTCTAGTTTATTAATCATTAGGCTATTGATTTGAGACCTTTCTTTTTGGCTGGTATAGACATTTAAAGCTATAGATTTCCTTCTAAATACTGCTTTAGCTGTATCCCGTGATTTGAATATGTTGTTTTCATTTCATTCTGTTCGAAGTATCTTTTAATTTCCCTTGTAATTTTTTTCTTTGACCTCGAGTTATTTAGAATTTCGATGTTCGATTTCCAAATATTTTTGAATTTCCTAGATTTCTTTCTTTCTTTTGATTTTTAATTTAATTCTGTTGTGGTAAGAGAACAGATTTTATATTATTTTAATCCTTTTAGATGCGTTGAGACTTGTTTTATGGCCTAGGTTATGTTCTTTTCTGGAGAATGTTCCATGTGTATTTGAAAAGAGTGAGTATTTTGTATTTGCTGAGTAGAGCGTTCTATAGATTCGTTAGGTCAAATTTGTTGTTAGTGTTATTCAAGTTTTCTGCATCCTTGCTGCTTGTCAACACGTTTTATCAATTATTGAAAGCGGAGTATTGCAATTTCTAACTATCAGACTTGAGTTGTCTCTCAATTCCGTCGGTTTTTTGCTTCGTGCATTTTGGAGCTGTGTTGTTAGATGTGTATACATTTACAATTGTTATAGCTTCTTAATGAATTGACTCTTTCATCATTATGAAATGTTTTTGTCTCTCAAAATAGCTTTTGTCTTAAAGTCTATTTTGTCTGATATTAATATAGTCACTCTGGCTCTCTTATGGTTACTGTTTGTGTGATATTTTTTTTTTCTGTCTTTTTACTTTCGATCTATCTGTGTCTTTGAATCTAAGGTTTGTCTCTCGTAAGCAATATGTGGTTAGCTGAATCTTGCTTTTCTGAATCTCTGACTTTTGGATGGGGTGTTTAGGCCATGCACATTTAGTGTAATGATTGATATGGTTGGATTTACATTTGCCATTTTCTTCTTTGTTTTCTATCTATCTGCTGTCTTTCTGTTCCTCTTTTTCCTGGACTGCCTTCTCTTGTGTTAAATATTCTTAGTGTACCATTTAATTTCCTCTGTAGACTTTTTAAACTATATATTATATACAGATAAAAATTGCAATATATATGATTGCAATTACATTACAGTGTGCATCTCGATTAATCACAATCTACTTCATATTAATGCTCGCTTCATTTTGGTAAAACGTGGAGACTTAGCTCCAAGGTAGCTTCATTCTTTCCCTCCTCTTGTGTTATTAATGTCATGTATATTACATCTATATAGGTTATAAACCCTCCAATACACTGTTATACCTAATGCTTTATACACTCTTACGTCTTTTAAAGAAGTTAAAAGAAGAAATGAGGAAAATAGGAGAGACTTTCATATTAACCCACATATTAATCATTTTTGATGCTCTTCGTCTTCCTGTGAATTCAGGTCACTAATCGGTGTCAGCCTGAAATACTTCTTTTAGTGCTTCTTGTAAAGAAGTATACTAGCAACGAATTCTCTGTCTTTTTGTTTCAACCTTCCATTTTTAAAGAATAGTTTTGCTAGATATAGAATTTTTGAATAATAGTATTTTTTTCCTTTCAGTTCTTTATCATTTCACTGTCTTTGGGCTTCCGTTGTTTCTAATGAGACGTTAACCATTAATTTTATTGTGGTTCCCTTCTCCATGGGTAATTTTTCTCCTGTCGCTTTCGAAATTATCCATCTTTGGCTTTCAACAGTATGACTATGAAGTGTCTACAACTAGCTTTTCTGTGTTTGTCTTACTTGGGGTTCATTGACTGTCTTGGATCTGATTAATGCTTCTCATAAAAATTTGGACGTTTCTGCCATTATTTCTTAAAATATTTATTCTATCCCCTCCTCTGTCTTTTTCTCTTTAAAGGCTCCCATTACACGTATTATAGTATGCTTGTTGTTGTACCACAGGTCTCTGAGGTGCAATCATTTTTCTCTCTGTTCTTTGGATTGGATAATTTATATTGATCTATTTTCAAGTTCTCTAATATGTTCTTTTGACATCTTGAACCTGCTCTTAAATACCTCTAGAAGTTTTCAGTTTTGTTAGCAAACTCTTCAACTCTATGATTTCCACTTAGTCATTTTTCATAATTTCTGTATTCTTATCGAAGATCTCTACTCATTGATTCATCATTGTTATACTTTCATTTAACTCTTTAAACATGGTTTTCTTCGGTACTTTGAACATATTTATAATAATGGCTTTGAGGTCTGCATCTGCTAATCCCAACATCTGGAAACACTCAAAGATAGTTTCTACCGACTGATTGTTTTCCTGAATGTGGGTCCCTTTGCTGTTTCTTTGCACGTCTTGTCATTTTTTTTTGTTGAATATTGAACACGTTAGATAATATTTCCTAGTGACTCTGGATTCTGATATTCCCTTTCTCCCTAGAGGTGGTTAATTTTGCTGTGTGTGTATATGTGTGTTGTAACTTGTTTGTTTCTTCGTCGTATAACTTTTCTGGACAAAATCTCTGAAATCTGTCTCCCTGCAGTGTACAGTCACTAGTGTCTCTGCTTAGTTTTTAAAAACTATTCTGGTTTAAAATATTAAACCTGGTTTCCTAAGGGCTGCTCCTGTATCTACCTAACTTAGTGCCTGGCCAATCATTGGACAGAAAGTATGCTCAAACATCTTGGGCTGGTAAGGCTTCTGAACTATGCTGATGGATCTATGTGTGGGCAGAGGAGTTATTTCAATGTTTAGGCTATTTTAAGGTTCGCCCTGGGTTTTCTTTCCATTGGGCTCTTTCGAGTCTCCTATATACATGTGCATAGCCTTAAGGCAGTCCGGGAGAGCATGAATAGCTTGGGACCTCTCCCTTCTCTGGGTAGCCAGGAATATGCTTGCCTCGATCACATTCACAACCTCAGTCTAGTAGAGCTAAACCGTTGGTCCTCCCCTGCTGGTCTGCCTCTGAGAAGTCACTTCCACTGACGATGCCCCTGGGTGCTGATATTGCCCACTACTTTAAATGGAGTTAGCTCCCTAGGTAGAGAAGATGCTTGTCTTCATGGCTGCCTTGCCCGGGCGGAACCTTCATGTCAACCAAGCTGGGAAGGATGGGAGCAGCCCTAGGTCAGAATGACACAGACTCCCAAAGTTCAGCTTCTTAGTTTATTATATAAACTTTTGGTTTGTTTCCAGACCATAAAGGTGGTTTTTGTCAAAATTTTCCGGCTTTATAGTTGCCTTTTTAGGGAGATTATTTGTCGATAAACTTACTTGGCCATAGCTGGAAGTCTTGCTGTTTCAATCTGTTTTTCTTCTTGTCTTATCATTTAGATGTATCTCTTATAAGCAGATTATAGCTGGATTTAAAAAAAAAATCTGTCTTTAACTGGAAAAGGCATTTATTTTGCTTAGTGATGTTTGGATTAATTTATAAAATCTTATTTTATACTTTCTACTTATTCCAATGTTTGCTTCTTTATTTTCCTCTTTTGATTTTTTTTTTTTTGGATTGAGATTCTTTTCTCATTATTTGATGTTTTCCCTCTACTAGTTTGGAAGTAGTACACTCTATTTGTATTTATACTCTGTTAGTACTTACTATAAAAAATTTCGCATGCAGATTTATCTTAACAAAATTTAAAGGCTTCAGTAATAATGTGGCCATGAGGGACTAGCAGGGTCCAGAACTACCTTCCCATCATACACAACTGGAAAACTTGGCAAAATACATGAATCGACTGTTTTCGGATGGTGGACGACAGTCAATGAAGACCCCGCGGTGTCTGAAAAAAGGGAAACAAATTAGGTGGACTCCACCACTCGGACTTTCTGACTGAGGTAGAAGAAGCATAAACATGTAACCCATAATGATAAAAATTAACCAATCAAAACAGACCCAGGGGAGTTCCTGTTTCTGGTCTGGCACGCAAAGAGATGGGAAGTCATCACTCCATGCTAACGATGGGTAAAAAGCTGAACAAATGGAAAAATCAACAGCTCTTCTTAGATCCATCAGAGAATTGAGGTTACAGGGCAAACTGCTATCCCCCAAACTCGAGAGACAGGCGAATACAGAGAATCACAACTTAACCAGAGCAGAAACCCACAACTAGGAACAATGCCGGGGTAGGAACATCTGAACTGTCATTGGCGAATTGCGGGAGGCTTGGTGTGGACAAGTCTGAGAGTTAAAAACTCTGGGGAGCAGTCTTAGGTTTTCACATGTTTGTGAGTTTTACTTCTAGGAGCCCTACCAGGTCCACACAGTGAAGATTGTAGAAAATCTTCTCATGATTCTGGCAGGGGGAGGGGAAAAATAGACATTTTGAAATACACCAGAGCACTCTGTTCTTAACAAGACAAACTATTAGACCAGAGCCTGACCTATTGGGGTTTTATCAGAGTCTAACAGACTTGGGGGAAGAGAAATACCCTACTCCTGCCCCCTCCAGTCACCCTATTCCACCTTAGGAGAGGAAACCCGAGAAACATTGTGAAGTTCACAGCGCAGACGCACAGGCTCGCTAAAAGACTGAGACCTAATCATAGGTCTATAGAATGCTTCCTCTCCCCTCACACCTCAGCACGATTGCCTAAAGAGCCTATTATCCACCAGTTCCTTACCCAGAGTTCATCCCATGTCAATAAAAATTGCATGGCCATGCCAGAGCAAAAAAAAAAAAAAAAAAGCTCAGGCACCCAGAAAGACAAACAAGCAGCCAGCCAGACCCCTACAAAAACTCTGCTTGGCAGGGGTACTGGAATCATCAGACTAGCGATTTGAAATACTATGATTAATATGCTAGGACTCTAATGGAAAAAGCAGACAACAAGGAAGAACATGGCCACAATTAGCTGCAAGGGAGGATGTGAAATAAAGTTTGTAGCTAGGAAACCAGATGCGCTATTAACCTTTGGGTATTTTATTTCTGAAAGAAGGAGGGGGAGAATGGATACTGGCAGGTAGTTAGCATTCTCTTCCACCGTGTCTTTTGTCAATTTTGGAAAATTCTCGGCCATTGTCTTTTCTACTATTGCATATTCCCTATTCTTTTTGACCTTTTTTTTTTTTTTTTTT
>NW_024342648.1:255558-294765 GCF_902729225.1 Pteropus medius | reverse complement strand
TTTTTTTTTTTTTTTTTTTTGGTCTAGAAATCCAACTAAATATTTGTGTGACTTCAATCTCTTTGTCTCTGTGTGCCACATTCTGGATAATTTCTTTAAATCCATCTTCTAGTTTACTAAGTCTCCGCTCAGCTATGTTTAATATGCTGTTTAACCCGTATCTTGAGTTTCTAATTTCAAGTATTAAAATTTTAATTTCTAGAAGTTTTATTTGGTCATCTTTCAAGAGTACCTGGTCTTTTCATAGTCTCTTGTTCTTTTGATACTTTCTTTTATTTCTTTAAACATTGATCGTACTTATTTTATATTTGTGTCATATAATTTAAAAATATATTTTTGCAGGATTGGTACTTAAATTTATATGTTCCTCTCATGCATGGTGGCTTGTTTCCTTGTACATTTGTGATTTTTTTTTTCATTATATATTTTAGAATTTTCTATAGGAATTCTTTGAGGCCTGTATTCAAAGGACATTCCTGCACAGAGGATTTGTGCTTGCTTCTTCCGGGCACTCTTGGACAATACTCCCTCTGGACCACTTCATTTAGAACTTCTAAAAAATATCTTTTTAAACTTTGCTATTTTTATTGGACTGTCACGGTCTAAGTAAAATCTGCGTGCAAGCTAATCAGATGAAGTTGCAAGACCAATCAAGGAGCTGTCCCTCCAACCAGACCACAAATTTATTATCTTACAGTTATGGAGGTCAGAAATCCAAAATAGATTTCACTGAGCTAAAATCCAGGTGTCGGCGGGCCTGCATTTTTTGAAGAGGCTCAGGAATCCATTTTCTCGACTTCTCTAGCTTCCAGAGGCTGCCCACGTTCCTCGGCTTGTGCCCCCTTCATCCATCTTCGAAGCCTGCGGTGTAGCATCTTCCAATCTCTCTCTGGCTCTGGCTCTCACAATCCTACCTCCCTCTTTCCTTTATAAAGATGCATGTGACAGCATTTAGGACCCACTCAGATAATCCGGGACAATCTCCCCATCTCGAGATCCTTGACTTAGTCACATCTGCGAAGTCTCTTTTGCCGTGTAAGGTGCCGTATTCACAGGGTCCTAGGATTAGTATATTGCCATCTTTAGGAGACCAGTATTCTGCTAGCCACTCCTATGGAGAATATTGTCCTTCAGTGTTGGGGCTGAGGTATTGTCTCTAGGCTCCCATGAGTGGTGTCCAGAAAGCCACAAGAAGAGGGTGTGCAAGGAGGAGGGGTGGCCCTGGGCTCACGGCTCTTGGGTGTCGATTCCTCTGGGATAGGTGCTGGCCTTGGAGCTGGCTCACTCCTCTGGATTCAAGAATCCTCATGGTTTCTGACCTTGGAGGTATTGTCTTATTTTCCTACGAGCTCAGCTATTCATTGCGACATGTTTTTAGATCTCATCCTACATTTTAGGAGTTCCGGACCAGGAAGATTTCCCTGGACATATTGTCCAGATTGCTTACAAAGTCGCCCCTGTGTTTTCATACTGCACTTGTTTTTCTTATACTTCCTGCAATGTCTCTGTGGTTGGGAATCCTGGCTTTAGAAGGACTACTCCAGATATGGTGTGCAGAAGGCACTGAGGCCAGGGAGGAGCAAGCTCCGTCTGTCACTTCAGGTGGCCCGGTGGCCGCTGCAGGCTCTCCCTGCCTCCAGCCTTGGCCTTTTCGGTCCAAATTCCATACTTCATCTGCCAGAGGGACATGCACTTCGACATGTCCCTCCCCAGCTCGTGTCCCTCTGTGGCTCCCACCACCTTATACCGAGGTTTAGGTCTGACTCTGCATGAAGTCTTGCGGTGCAGCTGCCAACCCGCATGACCACCTGCTCCCCCGCTCTCTGCCACACTGGACACTGGTGTCATTTACTGCGTCATAGGGTCTGTGGTTTAGGATCTTCCCTCCCCCTCCAGGAAGTTGGCTCCAAGTGGCAGGCCTCTTTGGCTCACTGCTTGGTCCTAGTCTTTAGCTGTATGGGGTACAGATAGGGGCTCAATGGGTGAAACCGCAACTCAGCCAGAGTTTGGGCCGAAAGGCGATGTGGTGCCAGATGGGGAACGATGACATGGGAGTAGGGTGGCGTGTGAGTCCCTGACCAGCCCGGCGATCCCCCCCTCCCCAGGCATCCCTCCCCCACCTTCCCCCGAACACTCCAAGGGGCTCAGAAAGCAGCTTCCCTCAGTTCAGTATCTTACATAAATCGTTTATTCAGGAACAGTTGAAGAAAGCAACCATGGGGTGGATTCCCAAGGGTGAGATGGTCATCGGGCCAGGTGTGTAAGCAGACTAGGGTGCGTGCGTGAGCGCCCGTGCACACATACACACGCGCAGATGCACGCCCGTTGCCCACGAGCATGTGTACTGCAATGAATGTGTGTGCACATGTGCCCATGTAGCTTGGCCCCTTCCCTGCCCCCCAAAGTAACCGTGGCTGTGTGGGACCCGCGGCATTGCGATCCGGGTCGTCGTCTTCCCATCCCCCATCCCAGCTCTTGCTCTGAGACCCCATCTCCTCTGGTGGCAGTTTGACCACCCTCAGTCACAAAGAGCCCCAGTGATCCCGTCAAGACATCTGGGGGAAGAGGAAAAAAAAAGCATCTTTTCAAATGTCAAGTGGATAAACAGTCAGGGCGCCAGATGTGCGGCTGGGAACCCTCCCAATAGCTCCCAGACCAGCGCTCTCCCCAGTGGTGCTGCCCAGCAAGGAGCCACCCAGAAAGGGGTTGTCCCCATGGACGCCGGGTGGTTACTGCACCTCCGAGTCCACATCCCCTGGGAGGACCTCAGCAGAGAAGGAGGTGACTGCACTGGTGGTAGTGGTGAACCCCTCCCCATAAACAGCCGTTTAGGGACAGGGATGGGACCGGGAGCAGGTCCCTGTGGCAAATGAGGTGGCTGGAGCAGGCACACGCCCTTCCTGAAGGGAGAAGCCACAGGGAGACTCAGGGCCCAGCGAGAGCTGGCAGAGCACCCGGGGCCTGGGCCCGGGAACAGGCGGCCACCTGGAATGGTCCCTTGGAATGAGACCCCCACCCAAAGAAAGAAGTAACAGTCGCAGAAGAGGCAGGTTCTGGAGCGTGGTTCCGCCCCAAAGCGGCAAGGGACAGGCCGGTGGTCCCCGGCTGGCCCATAGGCACATTTAATAGGATTCCCGCAGATGATTCAAGTGGGCAGGACAGGTCTCCCCCATAGCCACCCTGGAGGGGCTCCTGGCTCCTGCCTCTTCCCACAGCCCCTGCATGAGGTGTGCGCTCACCCCAACCCACCCCCCACCCCCACCTATGGCTAACCCCCTCCCTCTCCCCCCCAGCACATGGGTGGTCAGGAGCACCCATAGGGGGCAGGGCAGGGCCCTATGTGGGATCCAGCTCAAAGACACCGTCGCTGGTGGGGGTGGTGAAGAAGGAAGGCGGGTCAGAGGTGGCAGACTCCTGCCCCCCGCTGCTCCGCTCCCGGGCACGCCTCTCCTCCAGCCGCAGGCTGCGCTCGAAGTCCAGCAGCTGCCCCATGAAGTTGAAGTTGGGCGAGATGTTGGACTTCTTCCGCTTGACCAGGTCATAGGCATCATTGAGTGAGAGGTGGAGCTTCTGCATGAGGTAGGCCACGGTGACGGTGACGGAGCGGCTGACGCCCGCCAGGCAGTGAACGAGCACCCCGCAGTTCTGGGACAAGGCCTCGTCTAGGCGGGGGCAGAGAGTGGGGAGCAGCATGAGATGCAGGCCGACGGCCTTCCAGAGGAGCCCTTGCGGCCCCTTCTCTGCCCTCCAAGCCAGGTTGCCCTGGCCAGGTTCACCTGGGAGCCCTGCCTGGCCTAAGGAGCCCTGGCACTTTCAGTAGTGGCTTCCGGGAGCTGGCCTCGGCACTGTCCGACCCCTGAAGTGCCATCTTGGCTTCAGGCTCTAGGACTGCAGCTAAGCCCAGGAGGAGCCATCGTGAGGGAGAGGGGGATGAAATGGGGGAGGCCAGGAGCTCGGCCTAGGGCGAGGAGGGAGAAAGCAGAGGGCGGGGCGGACTCACCAATGAACGCGATGGCCTCCGGAAAGAACTGGGACAAGTTCTGGCTCCAGTGGTCCGAGATGGGAATCTGCTTGTAGTGAAAGTCGCCATTCTTCTCAAAGAGGTTCGGGAGGTTGGGGGTGACATTGAGGATGTAGCGGATGCCCAGCTTGGCCAAGCTCTCCACGTTGGCCGAATCCCGGGCACTGCCCAGGTACAGGTTGGGCAGGATCTGCACGGGGAAGGATGGCAGCAGCCCCGATTGGGGGGGCGTGGCACCCTCTGAATCCAGGCCACAGCTCATGGAGTCGCGGTCAGGCTCTGAGTCTGCATCGGAGCAGTCAGAGCCCAGGCACAGGCCGCCCAGCCCTACTACTGGGCTGGGCACCATGGCTGTACTTGGCCCACCACGGCTGTTGAGGCTGGTCTCACACAGGTGAGGAAACTCGGCCTGGAATCTGCTGAAGCCACCTGGGAGGGGAGAGAAGGAGGGTCCCGCTGATCTGGTCTCCTGGCGGCCAAGCACTCCTGGCTGGGGATAGGGAACGAATCCTAGATGGCCCCGATGCCTGAGGGGGCTTGCAGATGTGACCGAAGAGAACTCAAAAGCCAGCAGCCTGAGCTATACTGGTGTCACTATGTGGCGTGCTATGGACGGCCCAGTCACCCTTGCCCAGTACCGTCGGCTACGCCTCTGGACAGCAAGTGCCCACTGCGGCTGCTGGGGATGTAAGACATTGAGCCCAGGCAGAGCCACCCAAAGAAGATCGTACAGCCCTTGGGCCTGGCCGAGGCAGGCACGAGGGCTCAACAGAGTCTAGAGGTACTGCAAATCCTGAGGAGGACAGAGGCCATCAGTTAAAGAGGAGGAAAGGTTCAGATGCGCATGCTCCGCCTGGGTGTCTCCCTATCCGGCTAGACCAGGAGCACCCAGAAGGTAAGGGCTGGGTCACAGCCATCTCTGTGATCTCTTCAGGGTTAAACTGGGACCCCAGGAGGCGGGGAGCCTGAGAGAGTGCAACGCTCCACCTGGATGGTTCCAAAGTCGCAGGAAGCGAGCATCTCTTTGGTCTACAGATAACTGCTATTTCCCTGGGCTGGGGTGAGGGCCTGGAAACCCAACGCTTTCTATAGTTCTATGTCCCTGTGCATTCAGAATGGAGCAAGCGACCACAGTCCAATGACCCTCCTCGATGGGGAGGTGGGGACACCTAGCTCTGTAGGTTCATGGAAACCGCGTCCCTACCCTGGACCCCCGGAGGGTGCCTGTGTGTGTTTGGCTGGGCAAGGAGCCAACGGGCTATATCGGCCTGTCTCCCCTCCATCCCCCAGCTCTGCCATGACTACTGGGGGTGGGGAGGATGTCAAGTCCCTGCTTCTTCAGGTTTCCTTCTGCCTTTACTGCTTCTCTCTCTCTCTCTCTCTCTCTCTCTCTCTCTCTCTCTCTCTCTCTCTCTCTCTCCCCTGCCCCCTTTAGAGCCTTTGTAGAGCGGGATTTGTCCTGTGTCGCTCGCCCCCTTTGCCCATGGCTGAGCAGCTGGAGGAGGTGCAGATACCATCAGGGGGAGACTGGGATCCCTCACCTGGTGCTCTATTCTTGAGCCTCCCCGTGAGCCAGGTCAGGTCAACCCTATTCTTCCCATTTTCCAGATTCAGAAACTGGTCCCCAAGGGGGAAGGACTGGCCCAAGATCATGCTCAGAGGAGGGTATCTCACCTCCCCTTTAGAAAAAATGAGGCAGGGCTTGCTGAAGGTCAGATGAATTATGAATCCCCTCGGAAGGTGGGGCCCTGCCTCCCGGGCGGGGGTCCTCCCCAAGCGGGCGCCCACCGTGCCACCAACCGCACCTACCCTGTAGGTAGTAGGCCAGGTAGCCTTCCTCCCGCAGCTTCTGCAGCAGGGTGCCCAGCACCGACTCGGCCTCCCACTCCTCGGCGTCGGCCTCGGCCTCGGCCTCCCCGCGCCGGTGCCGGCCCCCACCCTGGTCGTACAGGAGCACCGGCGCGGGCGGAGGCGGCTGCAGCGGCGGCCCGGGGAGGAGCGCGCGCACCGACAGGCTCCCCCGCCGCAGGCGGCGCAGCAGGAGCGCGGGCAGGGCCACGCTCAGCGCTCCACCGATGCGCGCCGACTCGTACAGCTCGCGGCTGCGGCAATCCAGAAGCAGCAGCTGCGGCCGCGGGGGCGACAGCTCTCGGCGCAGCCACAGGCACGAGCGGCCCAGACCCTCCATGGGTTCGCGGCTCCTGGCACGTCGGGCTGCTGGCTCTGCGGAGAGAGAGAGAAGGCGCGCGGTGTGAGCCCCGGTCTTCCGCGCCCCGCCGCCCAGGGGCGCAGGCCCAGGGCTCAAGATGTGAAGCCAAACCAAGGTCCTGAAGGCGGGCGCCCAGGGTCCCGCAGGGACACCCCTTCTCCGCTCGGTTCTCTTCTCGCGCCCCTGTGAGGACACGCAGAAGGCGCCCCGTGTGCCCCAAGAAAAACACCCGAGGTAGCCATCCGGGCGCCCAGCCGCTGCTCCCCGCCCGGGTAAGGGAGGCGTGAGAGGTCCCCCAGAAGAAAAAGGCTGGGCGCCCAATGGCTCCTCGGAGAGCCGTGGGTCCCTTCCCGGCCCCTCCTGGGGTGTCCCAAGGCCACGGCTACCTTCTTTCCCTCACACCCCCTTCTGCGTCTCGGCCTGCCCGCAATCGTTCCCCGAGTTCGAGCTTTCGACTTTGGGGGCGTGTGAGTGCGAGAGGGGTTCAAGGCCGAGATCTCCCCCACGGCGAGTGGGCCGGAGGAATCGAGGTGACGCCGAGGTGGTGCGCTTCATCAGCTGGACCTCTGATCCGGCTTTGGTGCCCACCCCGGGAGGAGAAAACAAAAGGAGAGAGACCTGGGGCGTGATCCGGCGGCAGGCAGCTGCGCGCGGACGTCCCGGCCACGGCCACCGCAGGACGCGGGGTGCGATCCCCGAGTAGGGTGTCTCGGGGCCCACCGTTGGGAGGTGGGCGGTGAGGCCGAGCAGGCGCGCACGTGGAAGTTGAGTCCTGCGCCGCTGCGCGCAGGCTGCTTCCTAGCAGCGGGACCCAGCTTCCACCTTAGAAGCGGAGGCCTTTGGACCTGGAGTTACCATCTAGAGGGGCGGGGCGGCGGGGGCGGGCTCAGGGGTCCAGCGAACCAACGGGTGCCAGCGAAAGCAGTCGGGTGGGCCCCCCGCAAGTGGCGCGCTGAGCTGGGGTTTCCACCCAAGCGGGACAGGGCTGGGGCAGAGGCCAAGGGCAGGTCAGGGGCCCAGCAGGGGACCAGCCACAGCTCCCCTGGCCGGCGCCAGTCAGGCCCCTGGAGGCAGGGGGAGGGGTGGGGACAAGAGCCCAGTGCCCCTGCCCCAAAGACTGCCTGCATCCCTCCTCACTTGGTGACCCTGGACCATCATGTCCCCTCTCTGGACTTCAGTGGCCCCATCTATAGAGTAGGCTCATCATAGCCACCACCTCGGGCTACCGTGGGATGCCACTGAAATCGTGGAGGGGAGGAGGTAGTAGGACCGGAAACCCACAGCGACCTTCTGGCCTAGAACTCTGCCCAAGGCTAGCTGGAGGGTTAGGCAGGCAGATGGCAGCTTCTGGGCACCCCTACTGCCTTCATTCACGCAGGCCTGGCCAAAGGCACCCAGGAGCTCTGAGCTCCTCGCCCTAAACTGGGGCGCCGTGCTCTCATCACTTCACTGTTCTCAGGAGTCACCCTGGCTTCTCCCTCTGCCTCCTGCCTCATCAAGAGCCAAGTAGTTTCTTTCTACTTAAGTCTCTGTCACATCTACACTCTCCCCTCTGCCCCGCACTGGCCGAGGGGCTTAAATTCACCAGCTCTTGACCGGGTCACTGTCATAGGTTCCAAAGCCCTCTCCCTGCCTCCAGGCCTGTCTGCCTCAACCACCCTTTGCCCTGCTCTGCACCAGAGCATTCGTTCGGCAGAGGCCGGTGGTCTCCATACCTTCCATGGACACAGAAGGATGAACAGGCAGGACGCACAGCGTCTGCTTGCACAGAGCTCCCAGACTAGCAGGACAGGTCCGTAATAAACAGGGGACCGAACGAGATAATACCAGGTGTGATAAGTGCCCAGACAATGACACGAGGTGGGGGAGGTTTCTGAAAAGTCTGGTTCTATGTCCCTTTTCTGCTTAAAACCCATCCAAAGCAAATAGCAGAGTTGAAGGAAAATGTACAGCAGATAAGATAAAGCTCATACAAATTAATCGAAAGGTTAAGACTCTGATAGATAAATGGGCAAGGAAGCAGAAAAGACTGCATGAAGGAGGAAACCCAACTGGGTACAAGACATTTAGGGGAAGGTTCAACCTGAGACATGGAAGGAAAGCAAACTTAGCAAACAAGGTGACGACAATAGAAAACAAGGTAACATTTCCCACCTATCACACTAGTAAAATGCTCTCAAAATGAGAACACCCAGTGCTGGCAAGGGTGCCGTGAAACTGGCCTGCTGCTCTACGGCTGGTTGCTGGAGAATTCGCTATTGTCCCTTCTGGAGATTAATTTGGTCATATGCATCCAGAGCTAGGAAGAAATCCACATCCTCTGGCCACTTCTGGGAATCTACCCCAAGGAACTAAGTAAAAGAAGGCAGAGCTAGGCTTATGGGACAAGCACCACGAGACGTGTAACTAAGGAGTGAAGGGCTCAAAGGCACTAGAAGGCCTAAGTTTAGGTTAGTTAAGTCCAGTGGTGCTACTGAAGACTCCGCTCAGGAACCAGAGCGAGATGAGAAAACTCGAAGGTAATGCTGGGCAGGATCGGGCTACCTCAACGGGGCCCCTACTCGCCTCCTCCCTCTCTCTCTTCTTCCCTCCCTCGCTGACCCAGTGGCTCACCAGCCTGGGTCTCATTGCCCACCATGTCTTGGCCTCTGGGATGAGACCCACCGCCAGCACCCAGGGGCTGGTGTGAGTCTCCTTTCTCCCCAGCCCGGGCCTCTCTCCTCTGCAGCCTGTCCAGATTTTGCTCCTTCTTCGGGACCCCTCAAGATGCCCTCCTCCAGGCAGCCTTCCTTTCCTGGGACAGCTTGTGGTCTCCCTCCTCCTTGCTTTAGATGTCAGTCCTCTGAGGCTGCAATGCCCGAGAGGTGCAGCTTGGGAGGCTGGGGGCCAGATCAGGGCCCAGTTCCCCCTGTCCCATGTGCTCAAGGGCAGGGACTCTGTCTTACAGTGTCTCCTATTCCTCCATCCTTGCTCCCAAAAGCAAAGATGGGTAGCCACCTGGCCATGGGCCCCAAGCTTAGGGGCTCCCTTTGGGCCCACCGCAGCTGTCGGTGGGACCCTGGGGTGGCCAGGGGTTGAAGGCACCAAGGGGTTCTGCAATGTGCCAGTGCGGGGTGCCTGGCTTGGCAGCGTTGCAGGCACTGGGGGTGGCAAGGTTCCATCTGATAAGGAGGTAGAGAGACACATGTTCCCCACCTGCCCTGTCATGGAAGCTCAGCATGGTTGGAGAGAGAGCATGGCCAACCCCAAGGGAGGTAGGCGCTCCTGAGGTGCTCGAGCATGCCCCCCCCCCCGGGGGAGGTGACAGGAGCCTGGCTGGAAAGATGGGGATGTGGAGGCACCTTGCTCTCAACCCCGCCAGCAAGCCCTCCAACCTGGAAAGCGAGTGCTTGGTGCCAGGCGCCAGTAGCGCCCGCTGCGCCAGCAGCAGGACAAACTGGAACCTGTTGCCACCTCCGCACTGCAGGGCTGAGTGCAGCCAAGCCCCCCTCCCCCGACCCTCGCCGGGCCCGCCCCGCACTCCGGCCCGGCAGCGCCTGCTCTGGGAGTCGGCCCCTCCCCGCACCCGCTCCCCGGGAGGGCTGGGCAGGGGGAGGCGGGCCACGCGCCAGGGCCTCGCCAGGCCCCCTCCGGCGGGCGGAGCCAGGCCGCGCGCTCGCTGCAAGGGTGGGCGCTCCTCCTGCAGCCCCAGCCCACGCCGGACACCCCTGGCCTCCGTCCTGCTCGGCCATTGCCTCTTGGAGGCCGCGGCGACGTTGCCGCCCGTAGGCCCCGTGCGCGCCGCGTGCGCCCTCTGGTCCCCAGAGCCTCCGGAAAACGACGCCCCGCCTCTCCCTCCATCCCCCCATTCCGAAATGCACGGTTCCCGCCGGGCCGAGGATTTCGGCTGTCGCGGCCCGGTCACATGGCTGGGAGCACAACTCCCAGCGACAGCGTTCCTGCCAAATCCAGTGTCTTTTCCACCAAATCCACTTTCTGCTGGGGATGGCTTTCTGCTTTTCCTGGTCGGTCTCCTCGCGGGACTGGGAGTTCCTCCAAGGCAGGAGCGGGTGTGTGCCCGGCCCCAAGCTGGCCCCAGCCCCCAGTGCAGGGCCTGGCACCAGCCTGGCGCTCACGGAAGAAATGCTCGTTAACAAAGAAGGCATGAATGAATGAAACCAATTGTTGCATGAGGGAGCCCAGGAGGGTGCTGCTTTTTCTCTCATCAGGTCACACACTCCCCCCCCCGACACGCACGAGCACACGTGCATACACGGCCCTCCCCCCAACACACGCAGACAGGCACACACGCTGCGTGACCTCAGTCCTCGTGGAACTGACTCCACATGTGCTTCCGCTGCCTCCAGTTCTCTACTCTCCCCACCTCCGGGCACCTCGACATCTGGCGGTTTGGCACCCAGCCCCAAGTGCCTTTTATCCCCAGGGAAGAGGCCGCCAAGCCAGTCGCTGGGGAGACCAGAGGTCTGTTTAGGGAGGGTACCTGGGGGCCTCAGGATGGCAAGTTACTGTTGAAGGCGCAGAGCCAGAGGTGCCTGGCAGAGATGTTCACCAAATTATCAAGAAAGCCCCAGGAGCCCTCGTGCCAGGGTGTTGGGGTGGTGGGAGGGACCCAGGGATTTATGGGGCCTCTGAGGGTCATTTGCAGTGATGGGGGGCGGGGCAGTAGTGCCGGAGAGCGGAATCCAGCAGGTGTGCATACGTGTTGGGGGGTGTCTGGAGCGAGTGCTGGGAGTAGGGAGTGTCGGCTGCTGGGGTGGGGTTAGTGTTGGGGCTCTGCCTGGGGTGGGTGGCAAAGGCCCAACCATCACGTAGAGCCCGATATTGCGCCAACCCATGATCGAAGCGAAGATATTCTGCGGATCGCGTCGATACGCGCCCGTGGCGTTAACTGATGCCAACGAACCGGACGGGCAACGGTCCGAGTCAGTAACGGCGGCATCGGATTGAAATCGGCGCTCGGCAACCGCAGGATCCGAACCACCCACAACGGCCACGAGATGCGTCGACGGCGCAGATGACCACTGGCGATTAACCATGACGGGCGCGATGATCCGAGTGCGTTCACAGGCGCGTCGGCCCGTGGGTGTGGGTGCTGGCAAGCATTCTCAGGTGCAGGGTGCGGAGGAGCGCACGTCGGAGTGGCGGCTGGCCGGGTGGGGGGCGGGGGTGGGGGCGGGGCGGGTGGGGGTGGGTGGGCGGGATGGGTGCCTTGGCCGCGTGCTCCCTCACCTCTGCTCACCTCCGTTCTGCTCGGCTTCCTGCGCCGGCTCCGCGCGTGGCGGCCGGGAAGTTTCCGAAGCCCGGGCGGCGGGAAGCGCCACCGCCACTGCCGCCCAGCGCCACCGGAGCCTCGGGCGGCGGCCTCGCCTGGAGCCGAGGGGCTGCCGCCGCCGCCGCTGCGGAGGGAAACTCCAAATCCCGCCTCCGCCGCCGCCTCCTCCCCTCCCGTCGCCGTCTTCTCCGCCCCCTGCCCAGGAGGGGCACCGTCGCCGGCGGCGCGCAGGGAGGGAGCGGGGAGGGGCCGCGGCCTGCCCGGCGTCTCCCTCCACCTCCGCCGCCCCCGCTCGCCTTCTTCCCACCTGCAAGCCTTTGCCCGCTCTGCCTGCCAAAGCCCCTGTCTGGATGCCCCTTGCAGCCCCGAACCCCAAGAGCCCTGCTGTGCGGGGGCCCCGAGCGTGGGGAGCAGGAATGTGGTGGTGGGGGGGCCCTGACCTAGGCTGGGCCTGGGCTGGGGGAGGGTTGCACCCAAGTGTCTCCGCTGGCACCCCTGCTTCCCGCGAAAGAAGCGAAGGGGCCCATCGAGGGCCGGGCACGGCTTGGTCCCCGGGGCCACCTCCTGCCGCCACAGGGGAGAGGGGTTTTAAGGTCCAGCAGACAGCACCGTAAGCACCTCCAACCCCCGGGTCCCCCCTGCACTGTGTTCTCTCGTTCTCACATATCAGATTCTGGCTAATAGTAATAGCATTTGAGCCTTGGTGCCTGGAAGAGGTGGAGCCAGGACATTGGGGGAGGGTTGGGAGGGGGTGCTGTCATTAGGCCCAGTGTGCTTTCCTGGGCAGGAAAGGCCACAAGCATCCCCGTCATGGAATTCGTTTTGTCCTTACGCCAGTCTCAGAGTCAGAGGAGACCGTTCCCATGTCATAGCTAGGGAAACCGAGGCAGTACTTTCCTGGTAGTCACCCGATAATGTTGTGGCAGAGCCCGAGCGGGCTCAGATGCGCTGAGTTCTGGAGCCTCAGTTGAGTGTGAACGAGGAGGCCCGTCGGTTCCTGGATTCCTTGCTGCTGTGGGGAGAGGGAGGCAGGGGGGAGCACACAGGGACTCCCAGGCCGGTAGTCTGTGAGCTGGGGCTCAGCCCTGGAATGGGGCTGAGGGATGCTGAGAACCAGCATGAGGCTGTGGGCTGCCTTCTGGCCGGAGGTTTCCTTCTCAGCCCTGGGAAATCAGAATAAGGCAAGGCCAGGCTGGGGTGACATCTCGAAGGAGGCGGGCAGAGCTGGGATGCCAGCCGCTCCATGGATGAGGGGCAGCCAAGGGAGGCCTGGCCGCCTGGCTCGTGTCTGCGGCAGCGCCGGATTCCCCTGAGTCATTACTCCTGGAAAAGAGGAGAGAGAGACAGCTTTGTCCCTGACCCCTCAGTTTCCTCATCTGTACATTTGGGGAGAGAGGAAGACCTCTTGATCTCCAGGAGCTGTCTTAGCATCTCAGCGGGTTTAACCCATGATGTGTGCAGCCACCAGCCCACACGCCTGCCGTGTCCCCTCGTACCCTTCTGGCTTCAGCAGATGCCCACTCGGGCCTGGGGCCTTTCCGGGCTGCACCCGCTGGGAGGTGTGTCCGCCAGGCAGGCCCAGGGCGGTGCCCCTAGGGCATGGCCGTTCTTCCTCCTCTTCTTCGGCATCAGGACTCTGCGGTCCAGTGTGAAGCCGAACAGCCAAAATGACACCACATGGGCGGGCAAGTGAAACGGTGTGCGGGCCCTGCCGTTAGACCCTGTGCTTCTCTGACAGCAATGTCAGTTGTCCTGACATTCAGGGACCTTGGCTAAGAACTCGACAGATGCTAAAAGCTGTGCCATAAACCAATAGGGCCATTTCGTCAGCCAAAACATGAAAACGCGCAGAGGTCGAAAAAGATGGGGCTGACTGGCACTCCTTGATGGTCCTCCCATTCGAGGAAGACATGGTGGCTGTGCCCATGGCCCGAGCGCTCAGTTGGCCCCCGGCAAAGGCTTGGTGAGCTGACTCACAGAGGAGTTTCTGGAAAGATTGGATAACTAACTCCCCCCACCCCACCCCCAGAATCCTGTGCTTTGGTGACTCAGGGCTGAACGGCTGGAGGAGGAACATTTGGATTGAATGATGCTGCCCCCCACCCCTGCAAAGCTCTCATCCTGGCCCTCCCACAGCGCCTCTGCTCTCCAGGCAACAAGAGCCACCAGCACTGGAGGAGCAGAGAGCTAACACAATGGCCAGGCCAGGCCCAGGGGCTATAAAGGCACAGGCCTGTTCCGCCTCAGGAAATGAGACCTCCCTCCTCATCCCCAGAGACCGGTCTTGGCTAGCAAGGCCTGGCCTGTGCCCTGTTGAGGAATAACATGGAGAACCTTTTCAAAGAGGACTGGATCACAAGGCTAACCGTGTCGAAATCCAGGTTGTTCTAAAGGCACAGCTGGGCCTTCACCTCAGAAGTGGCCAAGCCCGTGTGCTCAGGTCCTGTCTGCTCCTCACAGAAATCTCCGCATGGGGTGACTGGGCAGCCCCAGCCCTCACCCTCTCCTCTGTGGCCCTGCCCCCTTTCCCACCAGAACCCCAAGGCCAGTCCCAGTCCTTCCCAAGGTGGAGGGGCAGAGAGCTGGGCCTCGCTTGGGTGGAGAGGTCTTCGACCCGGCTGTGCCAACTGCCGGCCCAGCTTTGACACACGGCACTATGGCGGGCCTTCGGCTGAAGGCAGCTATACCTGTTCAGGTGTCCCTTTTCCAGGTCCAATTCTGGGCCACTTTTCAAGTGAATAGAGCCTTGAGGAGAGGCCCACCCTGTCAGGCCCCTACTTGGAGACGCCTCTCCCTTCTGGGGGGCCCTGGCACTTGGGCGCACGCACAGCCAAAGCTTTATTTCTGGACAACCGTTCGGTCCTACAGAGAGCAATATCTGCAGCTGAAGCCATTTGCTCACATGACAACCGGCCCCTAGGCCGCCATTGCCCCGCCACTGTGTAACAGGCTTCACGCTGCCCCTCCCCCATCCGAGGAGCCTTAGCCAGCATCTTCTAGACATGATACCAGTGGCCATGCCTTCAGAAGCACATTCTAGACCCTGTTCTGGAGCACCCCACCTGCCTGCGGCAGCTCCCAACGGGGCTACATCAGGACATTTTAAATCCAATGGCCCTGTGACAGCTCCCAGAGCCGCACTTGCAGCTGAGGTGAAAGGGTGAGAGGCAGTGCCAGGCCAGAGCCTGAGGGAGCGAGAGGAGAGGAGGGACGGGAGTCTGAGAGAGCCAGCCTGCACAGCGATTGATTTCCGAGGGGCCGGGTCCTCAGGAGCCATTAACACCCCCATTCCGGGAGGGCTCAGGTTCAGGTTCAATAACCTGGTTAGAAACCCCCCTCCGGCCAGCTGCGCAGGCTCCCTCTCCTTGTCTTGTCCTCCCGAGCAGCAACGCGTGTGTCTGGATATACATTACAGATGATATAATCCTTGTACCAGGAGAGAGCCAGACGCCCACGCCCATTGGCTGGACAGGCAAAGGGAGGCGAGGGGGAAGAGGGAGGAGAGTGGGGAGCCCCTCCAGCCCCCACTCTGTGGAAGGGGAGGAGAGAGGGAAGCAGATGACCTCCTCGCTTGTCCAAGGGAAGTTGAGGGCTGAATGTGGAGAGGGTGGCAGGACAGAGCGGCTGCAGACCCCCAGTTGCTCCGAGGAAGGCGTCTGCGAGTGTCTCACCTGCCTTTCTGGCCACATCTCTCATGCTCCCTCTAGGAAGGTGCCTCTCAAGTCAGGTCATCTCATCACGGGAAAGGAGACAATGTGTGAAACAGGCAGCGAGGCTGGGCCCAGGCTGTGGCTCATTCTGACCCCTTGCGCCGGCTCACATACCTGCAAGGGGTGGGAAGGAGGGTCCTGCGCATGCTTCAGGTGTTTCTTACCACCTCAGTCCTCAAGGGTCTGTGCGCCTCTATGACAGCACTGAGCGCCCAGCGTGGCTGCCTCCCCCCACCGCTCCCCCTGCCGCTCCCAACGCTGCAAGGCCCAGCCTGGGCCCCCTTTGGCTCCCTGCACCTGGACCGAGGCCCGATGCCAGATTAGGTCACGTGCTGCTCTGGGGCCAGGCTGCACCAGCACCTCTCTGCATCTCACGCCCGCCGCTGGAGCCACCACTCCCCCTGGTCCGGGACCATCCCTGCGGCCTCAGCCCGGGCCCGGAAGCCCTAGTAAGTCCCTTACAGGGACTGAAATAAGCGAAGGCTGGAGGGAGCTAAGGCCCGGGGCAGTGAATTGCCCAAGGCCCCACAGCGTCATTGGTAAACCTGGAGCTAGAACCCAGAGCTGCAGGTGGCAGGGACCACATTCTAGGGTAGCGGTCAGAGAGCGACAAAGCCAAAGCAGGTAGTATGGCTGGGTGCCATCCCAGGGCCTCTGCGTAAAGAGAACTGTAGCTAGCTCCCGGTCACTGTGCTGGGAATGAGGATGACAAACACGATGTTACTAAACCATCCTGGCAGTTCTTAATGAGCTGTCAAGATGAAGAAACTGAGGCACGGAGAGACAAGGTCAAGGACCCTAGGCAGGCCACAGCCTCCGTAGAGGGGACTGACTGCCTCTGCCCTCGGGGACTCGGGTCTGGGCTGGGTCATTCTTTCTTGTAGGCTGGAGAGGGGCCAGTGACCCAGCCAGAGCAAGGAAGGAGGCAGCTCTTGGTCGTAAGAGGGGTCCTGGCGAGCTGTCCATGGCGTCTGAATCAGCAAGGAACCAGCTATGGAGAGGGCGTGGTCCGCCTTTGATCCAGGCCAACCCTGCCATGGTGGCATCCTAGCCTGTGGCTCCAGGGTGACAGACGGGCCCCTAGAGCAGGTGTGCCCCAGCTTAGATGAGGGCATTCTCCTCTGTCACCCTTTCTTGGCTCAGCCCCTGTCCTCTATGCAGCCCCCCAGTTCTTGCCGCCCCTTCCCCACTTTCCTGCTTGAGAGGCTTGCCACCGGGAAGGCTCGAGATATTTCTGCCAACTCTGTGGGGATTTTCCGTCTAAATTTAGAGGAGCTATTACCCCGGAGCGGGTACCTGCTTCCCATATTGGTGACTCATTTGCATCCTGAGAGCACCCAGCGCAGATGCGGGGCCACGTGACCTGTCGCCCCTCGGTTCCAACCCCTGGGCAGAGAGAGGGCGAGAGGAGGGTGGGGTAGGCTAGGACCCTGTGACAGGGAAGCTAGAGGGATCAATCTCATCACCTACAGAGAGATTCCACCAATGGGTGGGAAGAGGACAGCCATGGCTCTTGACACTAGCTTGTCCAATGGGGGGGGGGCTGTGATGAGTCACCGAGCCCCTTGCAGGGGTCCCCGCTGTCCTGCCTGTAGATGACTGTACATCCTCAGTCACTGTGTGCCTGGGCAGTGCGGCGAGTCAGCTCCTCACCGTCTCTTGTCTCATCCTGACACCCGGCATGCAGTGAGCGCTCGGCACCTGCCAGCTGGGTCCCCCCTCAGGTCCCCCCTATATCACTGTCAGTATCATTTCATTATCGCAGAGACAAAAGGCTGGGCCTTTGGGGGCTTTGAGAATCATGGCTCAGCTCGGGTCGCTCTGGGGTCCCATTTGACTGCTGCTCTCAACGTGGAGCAGTGGCCCGAGACTGGTCTTCACTGCACCCCCAGTGAGGGGCCGGCATGGAGTGCGACCATGGGTGTAACACAGAGCCCAATTTGTCAACCTGATGTTGAAGAGCTGGCCAGAGCCACAGAGACTATGATAGTGACCTTACCTTCCCTGTGGCATGCGGACCGGTACTGTCTGTGGTCTGCAGCCCCAGAAGGGAAAGGGGGCATTGAGGATGGGGATCCCAAGGCTGTAAGCCTAGGAGGACTTCCCAATCATCAGAACAAAGTCACTGTGGCTCAGACGCAGACTTGCTGTGCTCTGGCTCTTAGTCCTGCTCCCATCCACCGCGGCTGGCCTGTACAGGCTCTGTAGGTTACAAAGGAGAGAAGTATCTAGAAACCGTATCCAGGTAAGGGACTTGTGGTGCCTGGAATGCTGTCTCCTTCTTAGCCAAGCCTCACCTTCCCCCATAGCTCTCATCACCCTGTCTTCCCAGCCCCAGCCTGCCTCTACCCAAGTCCCTAAATCACTCTTTAAATCCTCTCGTGACTTCCTGTGCCTTCGGAGCAGAGACACCCCTGTGGCCTGGCTCTCTCTTAAGCTCTGGGTGCTGCGCTTTCTCCCGCAGCCACCACCCGGAGCCAAGGCTGGTTGGCATCACCTTGCTTCCCAAGGTGACTCGACTACCTTCCTGTCAAACTCTAGGGCCTTTGAGGCTCTTCCTTCCAGTCAGCCCTCACCCCTGGTTGCAGGTCTACTCCTGGACCTTTACTTGGCTCATGGCCTCCATCCCGCCATGCCGGCCCTCATCCTCGCGACGGCTCATCCGACCCCCTGCTTCTCAGTGCTTCCTTGGCGATGCTAACCCCATTTCCACTTAGAACTGCGCTCTCCACCTGTAGAATCCCTTCCTCTCTCCTGGCCACCTTCTTTCCCACATTCCTCAGTGGCCACTCTCAACCTTCGCTAGTCTCCTAGACCCCAGCTCAGGCCAGTTTCTCTCAGTGGTCGCCTTTGCCACCCACATTACCAAGCACCTTCAAGCCAGTCAAGGTGAGAGTTTTCTGAACTTTGTGATCTTCTTTGCTCAAAGCCCCCAGCAGGTGTAGCCCTGGTCACCCGGCGTCCAGGCTCAGAAGAGGCGGGGTCCTCTTCGCATACCAGGCTGGCTTTTCCACATGTGCCTCGACCGCTGCCCCAGGTGCTGCCGCTCAGGTGCGTGCCTCAATCTCGCTCTCGCTCAAACCCTCAGTGTCTCTTGCTGAAACACTCTCCCCCTCTGCCCTCCACAACGTTCCGCTCTGGCCAATTGTCCCATCTCTCCTGGGCTCCACGGCCCTCGTTTCTCCTACTCGTTCTCACTGGATGACCTCGGCTGTTCTCCAGGGTGATGACTTTGCCATCAGTGTCTCCTGGGGGCCCACACTCACGGCTCCAACTGCCACCTGGCCATTACCACCTGGATGCTCCGTGGCCCTTCAAACGCATGGTGTCCCGCAGGTAACTCACTCTCTCCCCTCCAGTCACCCAAATCTCAATCTTGGGGTTCACACTCATTCTCTCTCTCTCTGTCCACTGTCCCTTTACATTGCTGGTTTCTGCTGAGTTGACCAGCTAAAGAGCTTGCAAGTGCATCCCCTCGTATCCTCAGCCAGGCCCTGCTCCTTCCTCGTTGTCTGAAGCCTCCACATGGTGGACAGAGCGATTGTCCCAAAGGCCATCGGGCACTCCCCTCCTCAAAACCCTTCAATGGCCCAGAGTCACTTCGAGAACAAAGTCCAAGAGCTGTGGCCAGCTCACACGGCCCCGTGTGACCGGTTCCTGTCATCTCTCTAGGTCTTCTTTCCTAGGACTCCTCCAGCTCTAGCTTACTGCCGGTAGCTGCCAGAATGTACCAGGATGTTTCGTGTCCCTTTGCCTTATTCTAAATAAGCTCACATCGTAAGGTTCCAGGTGGATATATATTTTGTGGGGCCACTCCTCAGCCAGTACAGCCCACTCTGGCCCATGTGCAAAATACATTCCTGACACCTGCCATCCCCCAAAGTCTTCGCTGGCCATGCCTGTCACCTCTTACCATCCGGTCACCCTCATCTTTTTTTCCTTTGCTGGAACTACCTGGCACAGGCTGGCTGTGTCTTCCCAGCCCTGAACCACTGTGGCCTTTGGCTGAGGAGCCACCCCTTCGAGTTGACAGAATGTTTGGAAGAAAGGGGCCACATAATGTTGGCGTCTGTCTCCAGCACTTTGCACTCAGTCTGGCTCTGGGATGGGGCGCAAGCCATGTGTGTAGATCAAGGAGCAGATGAATCTAAGAACTTCGTTTTAATTGCTAGACAACTTCAACAGGAACGTGACACTCCTGATTAAAAAGCAGGAAAACAGAGCTGGCAACTGAGGAAGGGACGGGGAGATGCAGAGTCACTGGTGGCCAGCTCCATTCCTGCTGCTGGGGACTCAGAGGACAGGGCTTTGGTCTTTTTGCTTCCCTTTGGGAACCACGGCTCTGGTTTGGCCCGAGTGAAGGTACGCTCAAAAGAGCCACCGTGGTCACCTTTTGGCGCCTGGCCCGGGAACGCTGTCGGTCCCTGGACTATCCCAACGCTGGGCTCCCTACACGCCTGTTTTGACACAAACCCTGCACTGGGGCCGAGGCCCGTGGAGCAGTGGGCTCTCTGCTGAACTGCCGTCCATGTGATCTCTGGTGCAGGCCCGGATGGTGGCACGGGGCACGACCCCACAGGGAGGGCCCTTCCTCACAGTGGACCAGCCTGGCCAAAAGCTCTGGGTGCCCTCCGTGCCCAGTGTGGGGAATGGCACCTGCTTCCTGGGCCACATTCACCCTCCGCCTGCCACGCCCCGACCCTCCCCGACGCTTCCCCCCACAGGCCTCCAGCTCTTCCTGGAGGAACCTGGCTGAAAGGTCCTGTCTCGGTTTGGAGCCGTGGGCCTGGGAGGGATGCACGGGGCCCGGGGCCAGGCGCACTGGGCTCCTCAGGCTGCTGGGCTCCCTGAGCACCACCTTGGAAGGGGGCGGCCCCTGCAGTCAGGTGGAGGCTGCCACCTGATGTGGCCCAGTGCATGCAGCATGACAGGAGGGACGGGCACAGGCACAGGCCCCTCCCGGGTGTCCCCCAATCCTGTATGGTCTTTTTCTTCCATGGTCCCAGTGTTCCCCAGGGAGGCTGTGTCTGTGGGTGGTATGGGGATGGCAGGATCAGGACTCTTGGCTCCCCGTCCTCAGAGCAGAAGGCAGCCCTCTCATGAAAGGTGGTGCCAGGCTCCCCAGTGTCCAGGCCTCAGTAGGCATCTGGTCATGAGCAGAGGGGTCAGGGACCTCGGGGAGGTGCACTCTGATGGGTGAACTTGGACCCGATGTTGTCATTGAGGTGTCCTGACATAAGAGGGGCCTTCCTGCTTCTGCATGACCCCCCTCATCCCTCCTGAAACCCGTGGGCCTGCACTGGGCTTAGTTCTTACCCTCGCCAGGCTGCTCCTTGGCTTGGTGCTCTGGCACACAGGGTGTCCCCTGCCTGCAGAGCCCTCCCTTCCTCCCCCTTGGCCACACAGTTCGGAGCACATGCCTCAGGTGTCACCCTGCACCCCTCGCATGTGTTATAGGGCTTCGCTGTCTGTCTCTTTATATGTCCGGACAGCTGGTGAGCCCAGGGACACTGTGGATGTCTCAGTGCTCCAGCGTGCCTGGCATTGGGCCTGGGCACTGCAGGTGCTCCACAAATGTCTCCTGAATGAATGACGTTCAGTTGGGGCAGCTGTGTAACCCCACATAGACCTCCAGGGCACCCCGCTCTGTGCCTGGCCCTGACCTAGCCCATTGAGACAAGGGAGGACAAGGAGCCTTGCCTGCCTCTGGGAGACCCCCGCCCACACGTGGAACTCAGGACACGTTCCACAGTCCCAGCACTGGCCTGTGGCTGTCTGGCCACCTGGCTGGCTCCTGCAGCTGCTGGCACTTGCCAGGGCCCTGCTTTGGCTGGTGGCTGGCCTCCTCTGCCTCCTCCACTCTTGGCAAATGACATGCTGCCTCCTCATTCCCGTGGCCTTGTCCTGCCTTCGGGTGAGGACTCTGAATTCCTGGAGCAAGGCACACATAGCTGCCTTGGAGTCTCTCCTCCATGCTCTGGCGTACCCCACAGCCTACAGGCGCTGTTGGATGGCCCGGATGCCCCAGTGGTCACAGGCACCCTCCTGCCTTCTCTCTCACTGCCCCTCACCTGCCCACCCCATTCCACTTTCACTCCAGGCAGCCGGCTGGGGCCCTTGTCTTTGCCTTGTCTTTGCCTTTGTTTCTGCTCAGAGGGACAAGTGTGTGCTTTCCAAGGATGCGGCTGGCTGCCTCCCCCCACCCCAGCCCGAAGGTGCTTGCTGGGCATATGCTGAGGAGGAAAGGTAGGTGGGGTGAGAGGAGAGTGAGCTGCCGTGTCATCCCTTTGGTGTTCCCCGGGACACCTCTGCTGCAGGTTCCATGACCAGTCAGCCTCAGGCCTTGGTTACTGGGGAAACCGAAGCTTCCCGTGAGTGCTTGTCATCTGGGAGGAAGGAGACAAACAGAGCATGCCTCTGTGAGGGACAAAGAACGAGGCGTCTATACGACTGCATAGAATTCTAATAGATAGATATAAACATGCACACCGGGAGCCTGGCTGACTCCCAGGGCTGCAGGGACCTCAGGGTGGCATGGGGCTGTGCAAGCTGCAGGCTGATGGGGAAGGCTGGCTGAATCTGCTGGTTCCTTGAGTTGGTGCTAGAACTTGTGTTAGCTGGAAACGGGACAGTTACACGGTGTCTACTCGCGGGCGTGCACGAACCTTCGTGGGGCATAAATACACTTCCCGAGCCATCTACGCAAACCGGCAGGGAGCCGCCTGCTACGGTTGAGACATATGCATGCGCAGGCACACGTACAAGCATATATATATATGCATAAAATTTCCTAAGATTTAATTGGACCGCATAAAAGGGACAATAATCGAAAAACCTCAAATGTTCTAACATAACATTAACATAGAGCTCGTTATGGTTTGAATTACGTTCCTCCCCCCTGCTCCCCCAATCATACGCTGAAGTCTTAACCTTCCTGTACCTGTGAATATCACCTTATTTGGAAATAGGATCATTGCAGATGTAATTAAGATGAGGTCATACCGGAGTGGGGCGGGCCTCTAATCCAATCTGACTGGTGTCCTTATGAAAAGATGAAAAGGAGACATTTGGACACAGACACACAGAGGGAGAACGCCACGTGAAGATGGACGTAGAGCTGTATAAACCAAAGAATGCCAAAGATCACCAGCGCACCACCAGAAGCTAGGGGAGACATCCGGAGCAGATCCTTCCCTAGAGCCTTCAGAAGGAGCACCGCCCTGCCGCCAACTTGACTCCAGACTTCCGGTCTCCAGAACTGGAAGGCAATGCATGCCTGTTGTTTTAAGCCCCCTCGTTTGTGGTACTTGGTTATGGTAGTCTCAGAAAACTCATACAGAGCTTCACTGTTTTCTTTCTCATCTGTTATATCATTTAATGCAAGAATATCCCCATGAGGTAGACGCTCATAGCATTTCATTAAGCTTCAGAACATTTGAATGACTTACTCAGAGTAATTCGGTCAGTTTGAGGTAGACCCAAGGCTCAGTGCAACTCTTTTGAATTTTAATCTAGACCCAGTGAAATGTAAGAGCTCTAATACCTCCCTGTGTCCTGAGATCGACGGGTTTCATTTTATTTTAAAGTTTATATTTCTCAAGCTTTGGGCCTGACAGATACTGTTGATTGAGTAAGTCAACGCGAATTGCTCACCCTTACTTTATGTACTGTCTTGTGATCGATCGATTCCCTAAGGAATCGATTCGGTCCACCTTTCTTTTTTTGCTATAAATGTCCCTCCTCAGCACTGCTTTAGCTGAATCTCACAGATTTTACCATGTTGTAGTTTTATTTTCATTCATTTCAGCGTGTTTTACAATTTTTCTTTAGACTTCCTCTTTGCCCCGTGGATTATTTAGAAGTGTGTTGTTTAGTTTCCTACTGTCTGGAGAGACTTTTCCGTTATCTTTTTGTTGCTGATTTCTAGTTTGAGTCTGTTGTGACCGGAGGACATATTCTGACTTATCTTATGGCACGGAATACGGTCTATATTGGTATGTGTACCATGAGTGCTTATAAACAATGGGTATGTGCTATCGTTGGGGAGAGCATCCTATAAAGGTCTGTTAGATCCCGTTTGTTCATAGTGTTGTTGAGTTCTTCTACACCCTTGCCGATTTTCTCTCTAATTGTTTTGTCAATCGCTGAAGGTGGAGTGTTGAAGTCTCCAACTACTACAACTGTGGATTTTTCTATTTCTCCTTTCAGTTCTAGCAATTTTAGCTTCACATATTCTGTAGCTCTGTTGTTTGGTGAATGCACGTTAGGGGTGCTATGCCTTCTTGGTGGAATGAGCTTTTATTATGATCCATTTTTGTTGTTGAAATAAATTTTTCGCTTTTTACGCAGATGAATCTTCTTTTTACTAGTTAGAGTTCTCATGATGTAGGGAGCCCAGCAGCAGAAGAAGATCTTGGAGGGAAAGGGAACTCAGCTCAGGGGAGGTAGTTTTTGCTCTACTTGGTTTTCTAGAACCAGATTAAGGAAAAGGAAAGGCAGCCTCCACTCTCCTCTGCTCCTCACCATGATAAAGGGAAAAGTCACCAGTGAATATTGCTATCTGCTTGGGGACTCCGACATAACAGAGGCATGGCTGGGGCTGGGGGCTTTGATAAAAAAAAAGTTCTTATCAAAGATGTTTGCTTATTCCACCTCAAAGACAGCCAGATTTAACAAGCAACAGCTGTTCATAGTTGACATTGAAACAGGGTCTTTAGTTCATTCTTAATTGATGGCGTTTCTTTCAACCCTGTTCTAAATTACAGCTTTTCCTAAATGTATATCACAACATAGTAATTGATGATTAGTTATGTTAACTAAGAGCTTATCTTTAGGGAGGAAGCATAATATAGTTGGCATCCAACACATGTCTGCGGAATGAATGGATTAACTGACTGGATTGGTTTCCAGGGATAATCTGGGTCTGGGGGTTGTTACTGACATGGTAGCTGAGGACCCAGGAGGAAGTGACTGCCTTCAACAAGTGGCCCACAAAATCCACAGACAGGGGGACCAGAGAAAGCTCCACAGAGGGTGGGCTCTGGAACTGAGTCTTGAAATAGGAGTTCACCAGGTGATGTAGGTAAGAAAGTCATACCAGGCGAGGGGAACGGCATGGGTAAGAGGATGGAAGCGTAAAAATACTCTACCTGTTCAGTGAGTTTCCCTGCGGCACGTATGCATGTGCGTGTATTTGGGGTAAAAATGAGGCTGGAGGCATAGGAGAGCCGTACTTACACAGCCACATGGCTGCCGCATCAGAGGAGGGGCTTTCTGGGTAGGGGAGACAGCAGAGGCTGTCCCCTTGTTCAAGAGCCTGAAGATACATCTTGAATGCAGGCTAGTCTCCCAGAGTCTCTGGGACACACACACACACACACACACACACACACACACACACACACACACACACACACAGCCCTTTGGCTCCTCAGGCCAGTCGAGTAGAAAACAGACATGCTTGTCCTTGGAGGCGCCCCTCAGCACTCCCTCTCACTCCTGACATGGGCCCCTTTTGCTGGCAGCCTAGGGCCAGCCCCTCCCCCTGCCCCCTCTTATGCAGGCTACTGGCTCTCTGGACCCTTCAAGGGCTGGGTGAGGGGAGGCCAGGCAAGGCAGAGCAGGGCCTAGCAGGCCTGGTCCGGATGGGATGGGGCGAGGCAGGCTTGCTGCAGGAGGGACAGAGGGAGGCTTCCACTGATCCGCAGCCAGGCCATAAATGCCCTGTGCCGGGTGTTGGCTCCACCAGCTCAGTCCTCACTCAGGAAGCCCACCTCTGGGACTGGCTGCCAACCCAGGCCACTAGGGGGGTGATTATCTGAGAGTCCCTTGGGGCAGTCCTCTTCCAAGATCTGGTTGTGCAGAGAGCCTCGGAGCCGCGGGCCTATTCTCCCCGCGTGCTTGCAATGAGGATCAAATGATTTTTACCAATTACGTGCAAGGCAAAGGCAGGGGTGTGTGTGTGCGTGTGTGCGTGTGTGTGTGTGTTGTTCTACCTTCACTAAGCCCCTCGAGGGACTGCTGAAGAAGAGAGGGCCAGAGCCTTCCAGAAACCCCTAAGCAGCCTGCATTTGTGTTAAAGGAAGCAGGGCCTTGGGTCATAATGGCCATCGCCTGGCCTCCAGGCAGGAGACCTGAGTGTGTGCTCAAGGGAGGGAGTACAGAGACGAGAAGTGGACAGGCCTGGAAGGTATATGGAAGGAAGAGGAGCAATTGCACCTGCAACCGTATTAGACACGGGACGGTGGAAGGGAGCCAGGCATCATGGGAGGGCTCAGGTGCTTAGCGAGAGCGCTTGGGTGGCAGAGGTCTGTGAAGGATCCGTGCAAGGGAGGCAGGTCTGGACTGGAAGATGTCAGGCCTTCCTGGAGCATCCCGTGAGATGCATCCTGTGGGAGGTTGGGCCACGGATCTGAGGCTTGGCTGCAAGCCTGGCCTGGGTATAGGGAGAGTCAGGCAGTGGGAGAGAGTACCCCAGGCTCAGCGCTGGCTTCCTTCCTGCCTGCCCCTTGAGGCTCCTGGCCCCTGACCTCACTGCTTCAGCTCCAGTCCCACCTGACCTTTGCACCAAATTGACGCACGTGCCTTCTCTTCTGGTTGCAAGTTTGCTTCTCCTCGATTCTGCCTCCCTGTGTAAGCAAATGCTTGGGGCAATTGCTATCTGAGCCTGCCTGTACCCCAGGACTCTGCTTCCCTCATGCGGCCCTCGCAGACAACTCCTACCTCCCAGGCTTTGACCTGTCCCGTGGGGATCAGGGGCTGATTTGTGAACTCAGAGCCCCTGGGCAGCTCTCCCAGCAGTCTGAGCCCAGCTTGGGGAACCCCTGTGTGTCACCCCAGCTGACTGGGCTGACTGGTGCAGACATGGGCTGGGGTTCCGAATCTGTGCTGGTAGCCTTCGAGGCACCGTCTCTGCCTGCAGCAGTGAGGCCACCTCTCTCAGAGAAGGTCCTCGGCCTCCTGCCACAATAAAGGGACGTGGATAGAGAAGAGATGGAGCTGAATGGCCCTGTGTGGATGGCAGCTGACAGGTGCATCCATGGGCTTTCAGGAGAACCTTCGCTCTTCTATCCTCCGAGCCCACATGGCACTCACAGTGGCCCTGGGAGAGGTGTCCACTTCCTACAGGTGCTGCCTACGCTCCTGCCCCTTGCAAAGTCGGTGCATGGCCTCCTTCGGCCAGGCCTCCCCACTGCCAGTTCACCCTGGATCCCTTCTCTAAACCCCTTCCCCATGAGATCTTAAAGACCTGCTGCAGAGCTGGTGCCTTGGTGCCAGCCTGCCCCAGGAGGAAGCTGCCTTTGGCATGGCTAGTCCCCTGGCACCCCTGTTGCCTCCCTGTCTGTCCTGGAATAGCCTCGGATAAGGGAGAATGGAGCTGGGGATGGTCAGGCGGGTCAGATGGGGAGATGGCCAGCAGCCCACCCTTCCTCCCCAGCTTCTCCTCACCCTCTCCCCAACACCCCAGCTCTGCCCTCAGGAGGAAGACCTCTGGTGGTGCCTGCCTCATCCCCTTGACTGGAATCAGGGTCAACGAGGAGCCAGAGCAGGACTTGGGTGACATGTTTCCAACAGCCTTCAGACTCCAGGCTGTGTTGCTTTGGGCAGGATGCCTCTTGTCCCTGGGACCCTGTCAGCCATGCCAGGGCCACTGCTCAAAGAGGAAGAGGGCACAACAGCCATGCCTTTGTGACAGTGGCCCATTGCAAGGGTTGCCCAGCCCAGTCTCTGCTCCCTGCTCTTGCAGGGAGTATTGGGCCTCTTGATTCATTCATTCATTCATTTATTCATTCATCCATCCATCCATCCATCCATCAAATAGTGAAGCATCTATGACATGCTACTTGCTGTGTGAGCTACTGATAGAAAAGTGAACAAAACCAAATGACTTGTCATGGCACCGACATTCAATCAGGGAAGTCAGATGGTAAACCAGATTAAGGAAAACTGCCCAGAGTCCAGGGTGCACCTGGGCCTAAGCACCTTCCCAGAGGCCCTGTAGCCAGTGTGGCTATGGCAGATCCACGACTCTCAAACCCCTTGCCCTCTGGTGACTGGTGGGCCCTGGGTGCCAGCACCTGTGCAGTCATGAGGACATCCTGCACCTGGAAGCTTCGGGTTCCTGACTTCATGGTGAGCCTGGGTTCCCATAGGCCTGCTTGCCCCCAAGGCAGGGCGCTAGGGCTCAGGCCAGCATATACCCCTCTGCAGTGCCCAGCCCCCACATGGAACTCTCCCCGTCCTTGTGCCTCCTTGTGCCTCGAATTGAATGAATGTTCTGTCTCTCTTGGACACAACCTTCATTCCTGCCCACAGTGTCATGACCCCTGTCGTGACACACAAATCTCAGAGAACTGGCCTGCCGGGCATTCCTGGGTCTCTCCTGCTCTCCTTTCTCCCATTCAAGACCAGAGATCATAGAGCTGGAGCTGAAGACAGATGGACAGATAGATAGACTGTCAGGCCTGCAGGGAGGACAGTCATGGCAGGGAGAAAGGAAAGGGCTGAGGGCAAGCGCTGGAGACGGGCTGCTGAAAGGCCAGGCGCCACGAAGACTGAGGGCACTGACGACCTTGGCCAGAGCAGGGTCACGGTGGGTGACAATCAAATGGGTGGAGGCCTATTAGTGAGAGAGACAGTGTCTAGAGGAGTTCCCACGTGCCCCTGTCCCTCTTTCCCTCTGGCACAGCCCTCACAGTCAGTGAGAATGGGCTGGACACTTACCAAGTGAGGGCTGGTGGCTTTTGTCCCTCCGGTCAGGAGCAGCACCCCATGGCCCTGGCCTCTATGGGTCAGGCTGGGAGCTGGGTAGCTAGGCTCCCTGCTGTGAGGCTTGCTGTGACCAGCGGCCCTCACCCTCCCTGCGCATTAAGGGGCTTTTTCTCGCATCCCCATTTCTCCCATTGTAGGAGTGTCCCGGGGCTGCTCTAATAGATTACTATTATGTGTGTGGGGGGGTGCTTAAAACAACAGAAATATCTCCTCTCATAGCTCCAGAGGCCAGACATCTGAAATCAAGGTGTTGAAGGGCCTCGCGAGGCTCTACAGGAGCATCCTTCCTGCGTCTTCCAGCTCCTGGGGGACTCTAGGCATCCTTTGGCTTGTAGACTCCACCTTCACATGACCTTCTTTCTGTTTCTCTTCTGTCTCTTACAAGGACACTTGTCATTGGACTTAGAGTCCACTGTGGTCTTCCGGGATCATCTTATCTTCAGATCCTTAACTTCATCACATCTGCAAAGTCCCTTTGTCTTAATAAGCCACATTCCCAGGGTCCAAAATAAGGACATACATTCTGGGGGCCACAATTCACCCCACCACACCCACTGTGAATCATACTTTCAGGCACCCCAATTCTGAGGACAATGGCTCTTGGGGGTTTCTGGCTGGCCCAGCTGTGCCAGAGGATGAGGACCACACCATGGCTGCGTTGCGCTCCATGGGGTGGCTGTTCTTTGCTGAAGGTGTGAAAGGGCTGACCACCAAAGTCACATGCTCTGCAGCCCTTTTCTGCTGCGGCTATGGGGAGCTGAATGTCCTCCTTCTTCCTGTCACCTAGCCATTGTCCAGCACAAAGGAACAGGAGTCTCCTCTTCAGAGTAGCCTGGGCATGTCTGACTTAGCGTGTGCACAGGTTGGTGTTTGAGGTCTCTGCGTGACAGACAGGGGTAGGCATTGGGGGACCAAATCCTTGATTGGCATGGGCCAGTAAGGAGGAGGCTGGTGCCCCTGCAGAAAAGTTGGCTTCGGATAGGAGTAAGGACAGGCCATTGAGAGGGACAGGAGGAAGTGAGGGGCGAGAGGCACACGTGAGGCTGTGGGTTCTGTTTTCTCAGGATAACATGGGGCCGGGGGGATGGCAGGGGTTGGTGGGGAGGAGCGTGAAGAAACGATCCTTTGAGGCCTTGAGCATTTTGGAAGAGGGACCAGCCACACCTTGAAAACCTACTTGTCGGCTTCCCTCTGTCCTGCCCCCAGACCTTAGCTCACAAGGTTGCCCTACCCGCAGGCTGGTGCCCTTACCACCCCAGCCCGCTTCAGTGCTTCCTCTACAAGATGAGGGTTCTGTTCTCCCCACCCCCCTCCTATCCCCCCATCCTTGAAAATTATGCAGCCACGTAAAGGCCATTCACAGTTAAGCCATGCAAGCCACGGTTACTTTTCTTCTCTGCACAGCATTTTGTTTTCCCAGGAGTTAATAATTGTCCTTTGGCTGGCTGTTTGCTTAGCTTCCCATGCACTTATCACTAATTCAACCCCAGAGTCGTCCCCGTGTGTAAATGTTCTCTCAAGACGTTCAAATACACCAGGCATTCTAGTGATTTCATCTTGAAGAAAATCTCCATGGCTGTCTTGCCTCTGTCCGTGGGTACGGCTGGCATCCCAGATCTCCCTTTGCCATTTCCCGGGGAACCTCCACCCCCAGGTTGGAGTCCTCAGTTTCCCCCACCCTGCGTTGGAGCCCTCAGTTTATGGTCTTTTTTTTTTTCTTTCAACAAAAAGTATATGTTTACGTAATGCTTGTGTAAAGTTTAAAAAATATATTTAAAAAGAGCTAAACTGGAGATCAAGAGCCCCGGGTTTGACGCCTGAATTGGCCTCTGCTATTCAGTGTGGCCTTGAGCAGGCCTCTCCCTCCCTAAGTCTTGCTTCTATTATCTATAGAACCACAGGTTTAGACTGGGGTTATTCATTAATCCTTCATTTATTCATTCAACTTACATTGGGTTAGCAATGGCTCTTAAGAAAACTGTTTATCATGGAAAATGTCAACCCTAAACAAAGGTAGAGAGAATTGTTAATGAAGCCCCCGGGGACCGATCGGCCAGTGTCAACAATTATCAACGATTTGCTTATAATTTTAATTTATAGCCTTCTTTTATTTCCTGGAGTAGTTTTTGGAATTTCTTATTTTGAAATACTGTAATTAGGGTCACAGGAAGTTGCAAAGAAATGGGGAGGAGGCTGGTGCCCCTCTCTCCAGTTACCCAGCGTCAGTATCTTGCAGGTCGGCCTGATGTCAGGCCAGAACGGCTTGCGGTTGCAGTCCTGTGCCATAACCATACATATCCTTGTGCCACCTTTTATAGATGTGTAGTTTGATAAGAAACTGCTAAACTGTTTTCCACAGTAGCCACCCCATTTTCCGTCCTTGTCTCTCCATGTCCTCGCCCGCCCTTGCTATTGTCCCTACCTTTGACCTCAGCCCTTCGGGTACATGTGGAATGACATGGCACTGGGTTCTGACCCGCATTTCCCTGATGGCTAATGATGTCGAGCAGCTTTTCGTGTGCCCATTTGCCACTCACATGGCATCTTTGGTGAAACGTCTTTCGTGCATTTTCCAAGTGGATTGTTTGCGTTTTTACTGTTGGGTTTTGCCCATCCTTTGAATTTATACTCTCCCCCTTTCTTCTGGAATAGTTTTTAAAAAATGGTTTTTGACTGTGGAATAATTTTAGTTTTACAGAAAACTTGCAAAAAGAGTACAGACTTCCAATGTACACCTCCCACAGTCCCTCCTGATGTTAACACCTGCCCCGAACACGGCGTGCTTGTCAAAACTAGGAAATGAATGTTGGTACAATATTAGTAATTCAACCCCAGACTTCATTCAGATGTCACCAGTTTTTCTCCTAATGTCCTTTTTCTGTTCCAGGATCCCATCCAGGACCCCACATTGCTTTTAGTCTGGAGTATTTAAAAATAAATGCTAGACATCATGTCATGTCACACAGAAATACTAACCTATGGATTTCTAACAGATAAGGGCTTCTAAAAACCCCACAATATCATTATCAGGCCCAATGATCCATATGAAAAATAAGCCCTTAATGTCACCTAATATCTACTTTCTTTGATCGTCTCAAAGATGCCTTTTTATAAATGGTTTAATCAGATACAAATGCTGGCAAGGTGCATACTTAGCATGGGGTCGATAAGCCTCTTATTTCTTTTAAAATCTGGAACAGCTCCTCCCCCTCTTTCCCTGCCATCTATTTATTGAAAAAGCCAAGTCTTTCATCCTGGAGTGTTTCTCACAATTTGGATGAGGCTGGTGGTATCCTTGTGGGGTCTACCATGTTCTTATATCTCTTGCATTTCCTATCAACTAATAGTTAGAACAAGAGGCATGATCAGATTCAGGTTCAACTGTTTTTGTCAGGATGACTCCCCAGATGGAGCTGAGCACTTCTTACCCTATGATGCCAGGAGATACATCTTGTCTGGTCACCCATTTTCAATGTTGCTGAGATAGATCGGTAGATCCAGGTGGCATCAGCCTGATTTAGCCTTTATAAAATCCCCCAGCAACTTTACACCCAATGGTTTTAGTAGCCATTGCTGATCTCCATCTAGGTCTCTTTTAAGGTTACAAAAGGGTGATCTTTAGATTCTGTAATTCTTCCCGCATTTTTTAGTTGGAATTCTGTAATGGAAGAACTTTTCCTCATCAACTTTTTGGTTATTGTGAAATATAAGTGATCCAGGAAAAACAAGATTCACACATGAGCCTTCTTTCTATTTATTACCCTTCAGAGTAATGATGTGGCTCCCTAGCAACTTCCAGAATGAGCGGTTATTACGACTGTTGAATATGCTTTAGCCATTGCCGTATTCTTCTTTTCGATGTTGAGATGGTCTCATCTTTGGCCTATGGAAGCTCTTTTGAGGTGGCTCCTGTGTCCTCCTGACTCATTCCTAGTGATCTGAGGACTTCCTTACTTCCTGCTACAGCAGGATATCCTAGGCACATCTCGTACATTTTCTACTTCAGACTTGGATTGTGACATTTCTTCAAGGAGTCCTACCTAGTTCCTTTCAGAAAGAAATGATATCCAGAGAGATCACATATGGGCACTGCTGAATATAGTTTAAGAGTTTCTTGCAGTTCTTTTTTTCCTTAAGATATATCTCATTAGGTACGTGCAATCAAAATAACATGTTTTCAAGACACTTGAAATACTTCTTAGTATGGTTATGCCACCAACTTTTATATGGTTCCATTAATTTCTTTCTGTTTGCTTTTGATGCTTAGGGATTACTATGGTTTTCTTTTTGCTTTCTGAAATTACAGAAAAGGTTTTTAATGAAACGATATCTATATATTTCTATCCCCCTAGTTATTATGCTAAAGAAAACATATCATGCTTTGCCTGGCTTTTGGATGTGTCTTTATGTCCTGGAGAAATTTTGGGGGGGGCGTTGCAAAGTGCTTCCACATCCCTTTATCCGGCTGCATAGCTCCCCAAGACGCAGGCCTGAAACAGTCGACCCAGTTAGGATTGAGTGATAGATGGTTGTTTCCAGTTGTTTGCTATTACTGGTAAGTACCAACTCTTGACGGATCTGTGAGACTCCCTGACCCCTTCCCTCCTTCACTATTTTAACACGTTCAGAGTGCTGGCTGCTTGCTAGATTATGCGATTATGCGATTATGGTGGAGACTGCTGGTTGCTTCCCCGTTCTTCTCTGGTGACAGAGCCTAAGTCAGGTACCCATAACTGCCTGAATAAAATCTACACTTCTGAGCCTCTTTTACAGATAGCTGTGGCCACGTGACCAGTTCTGGCCAGTGAGATTTAACTGCAAGTCTCATTCTGGGACACTCCTTGTTCTCTTCGTTCACCCCTTCCTCCGCTCTCTTCCTCATCTCCATTCTGGTGTGATGGTGGAGCTCTAGCTGACATTTTCGGTCAAGACAATGAAGGACATAGCCTAGTGATGATGAAGCAGTGAGTTAGAGTGATCTGGAAGCATCCTCGATTTGGTGGCATATCCATACCAGCCCTGAACATTTTATCTCTGAACTTCATTAATGCACAAGACAAATAAATGTCTACCTTGGTTAAGCCGCCATTTTTACGAGTTTTTATCATATATATACCTGAACTTAATCCTTACTGACAGAAAAGAAAACAAAGCTGATGCAGTACCTGTTATTATCTAGTGAGGGGACAGCCATTTGGTGACACATCTAATAAGTAAGTATGTAATTATTGTTGCAAAAATATCTACAATAGGAAAATACAAGGCTTCCCCTCAACAAAAAAACAAGAGAGAAACAGAGACGCATCTTAGATGAATGTTTGGCAATTAGAAAACTAAGAGGGAAGATGTTTTTATGTCAACATGCATGTAAGTTTTGTGACATTTCAAAAGGTACAGTTGATTTGTTTCCCTCAGTGTTGTCCGAGGTCATGCTCCGAATGACCTTGCTGATGAAAACAAAACAAAAAAAATTTGCTTAATGAAATATATTTTTTTTTGCTTCACAAAAGATTTAAAAATCACCTTTTAAAATGCTCCAAAGAAATGGTGAAAAAGTAAGGAATCTCAAAGTCCAAAAATTAAGTCAAGACAGGAACCCAGAGAGGTAAACAGAACACGGAGGCCAACCTTCACCCTGAGGGCATTTGTGGACCCTGGTGACCTTGAGTTTCAGTTTTCATGGCCTCATGGATTGTGGAGACAGACCACAAAGCCCAAGGCTTGCAAAACAGGATGTGTAATAGGAAACAACCCCTCCCCCGCACTGCATGAAGGTGGGACATAAAAGGTATGTCATGATTGGAATGGTGAACTAGATATACCACCCCTTCGCCTATCAGACGTCAAGAAGAATGGCTTATTTCCAAACCTGGCACAAGAAGGAGGGGAAAGTATCTGCTCTGTGCATTTTAATCACAAGCACCACGTAAATTCGCAGGTGGAGTTACAATAGCATAAACTCTTCAAACTGAGAATTTAGTGTAAAATGGCTCTGGGTTGGAGTACTCCCAGAAAATTGTCAGAAGCCAATGCAAATCCTCTCTGGAGGAACCCACCTTCAATTTAGGTTTCCAGGCATTCCCACTATGAAGTTCTAAGAAATAAAAATGAAAAGGAACCAAATAATACTTCTAAAAGTGAAAAATTGAATAATTGAATTAAAAAAATTCAAAGGAGGCCTTTCATTTTTGCTAATGATACATTTTAGTGAATTCATAGCTACCTCCTGATGAGGACAATTAGAAAAGCCAGAAAAATATGGAAATCACCTGCTTGAAGGCATCGTTGAGGAAAAAGAGAATGAAGAATTTCCAGGCAAGGATGCAGAGAAGGACAGGAATTGAGGGAAGCGAGGCCAGTTTTTGGAACTGATAATCCCCTGCAGAATCTAGAATGAGTGGGCTGGAGACTGTAGAGGATTGTTGACAACTACAGGGGGCTAGAAAGACAGGCATTAGAGCCCAAGGCCTGACAAGGGAGCATCCTGGTGAATCTCCCTCATTTTAGTTAAGACCCTGAAGAGCTGCTCCCTAGGATTAAGATGATCCAGAAATAGAGTCTCCTAGGACTTTAGCTAGCTTTTTATCCTCTCAATCCCTGAAACTGGATTAGAATGACCCTAGATTCCTAGCGTCCTCAGAAGCTTTCGAAGCTAAGTGGAATCTTCTCTGGAGGAAGTTAAAATCATTCTCATCCTCAAATTGTTGCTATGAAAAGATTTGCAATTACAATGTTCAGCAAACAATAAGAATAACTAGGTATATGAGAAGAGAAGGCAACGTGAATGAAAAGCAACAGGAATAACAGACAATACAAAAGAACCACAGTGGCTCCAGACATTGGAATGATCAAATATAAACTTTAAAATAACTAAGCACATGCCATCCAAAGATATAAATGATAATAGTGATAATTATGGCAGAGAAATTAAACTCGTAAAAAAGTTCTTTGAAAATTCTAGAATTAAAAACGACAGTAACCAAAATGAAGAGATGAATGATGGGCATACAGTGAGATCTAAATTTTGTGTAATTGGAGTTCCAGAGGAAGAGGAAAGAACGAATCATAAAAACGTTAAAAGACATAGTGGCCGAGAGCTTTCCAAAATGCATGGGTGTGGGGGTGCGGTAAGGTAAACCTCAAACCACAGATTAAGGAGGGCTTAGAACCCATGCAGAATAAAAATAGCTAAAAACCAAATTACTAGATTGTGAAATGTTGAAAGCTTTACATTTAAGATCAGGTACAAGTTAAGTTTACCGTCTAACACCAATTCTATTTGACATTGTGCTTGAGTTCCTGGCCAGCGCAGTAAATTAAAAAAAAAAAACATAGAAATTATTTGCAAATGATATGATAGTTGATGTAAAAAACCTGAAGAATCTACAGATTAATTATTCAAATTAATAAGAAAATCGAGCACATTGTCTGGATACAAAAATCAATACATAAAAATAAACAGAGCCAGTATTTATAAATAAAAGAAAGATGACAGTTACAATAGCATAGGTATGTATAAGACTATCTGGGAATAAATCTAATAAAAACATTAGATGCAAGAACATTCTGTAAAAATGCATAATAGTATGAAAGACATTGGAGGAAAGATAAAAAACAATAGAAATATATTCTATGTTCATGGATTGGAATGCATATTTTTTTCCTTTTAACTTTTTAAAATAATTTCGACTTCAAATTTATAGAAAATTTCCAAGAATAGTAGAAATAAATAGAAAGGAACATCTTCAACCTGGTAAAAGGCATGTATAAAAAAAACCACAGCTAACATTATACTTAATGGCGATAGAATGAAAATTTCCCCATAAGGTCGGGAACAAGACAAAGATGTCTGCTCTCGTCACTTCCAGCCAGCATTGTACTGGAGGTTCTAGCCAGGGAAATTATACGAGAAAAACAAATAAAAGGCACCCAGGTTGGAGAGGAAGAAGTAAAACTATCTCTATTCACAGATGACATGATCTTGTATATAGAAAATCCTAAGGAACTCACTAAAAATCTACTAGAACTAATAAATGAGTTTAGCAAGGTGGCAGGCTGTTAGGTCAATGTACGAAACTCTATACACAGCAATGAACCATCCAAATAGAATTAAGAAAACAGTTCTATTTATAAAGCATCGGAAAGAATAGAATACTTGGAATAAATTTAAAAATAAAACTAAGGTTATACAACAATATATTGTTGAAGGACAATAACGAACATCTAAATAGGTAAAAAGACATCTCATCTTCCTTAATCAGAGGATTAATATTAAGATTACAATACTCTCCAAATTCATCTACAGAGTCAATGCAATGCAATCAAAACACTAGCTGGTATTTTTACAGAAATTAACAAGCCAATTCTAAAATTCACATGGAAATGCGAGGCACCCTGAATAGCCAAAACAATCCCGAAAAAGAACAAAGTTGGAAGACTCACACTTCTCTATTTGAAAACGTACTACAAAGATGCAGGAATCAAGACTGTTGGTACTGGCATAAGGACTGACTTATAAATTAACGTAATAGAACTGGGAGTCCAGAAATAAATCCTTATATTTAAGGTCAATTAAGTTTTCAACAAGGGTGCCAAGACAATTCAATAAAGAAAGAATAGTCTTTTCAACAAATGATGCTCAGACAACTGAATATCCACAGGCCAAAAAAATGAAGTTGGACCCCTTACTTCACACCATACACAAAAGTAACTCAAAATGTATTGGAGACTTAAATGTACGAGATAAGACTATAAAATTCTTAAAAGAAAACATAGATGTAAATCTTCATGACCTTGGATCAGGCAATGGTTTTTTTAGATATGACACCGAAAGCACAAGTGAAAAAAGATAAAATAGATACATTGGACTTCATTAAAATAGTTCTGAGCTGCAAATGATACCATCAAGAAAGCGAAAAGACAATCCAACAGAATAGGGGGAAATATTTGCAAATCATATGTTGGATAAGAGACTTGTGTCTAGAATATACAAAGAAACCTTATAACTCTCCACGACAAAAAGACAAAGGACTCAATTCTAAAATTCTAAAAATGGGCAAAGAATTCAAATAGATATTTCTCCAAAGAAAATGGACAAGTGGCCAATGAGCACATGAAAAGATGCTCAACATCATTAGTCGTTAGGGAAATGCAAATCAAAATCATCATGAGGTACCACTCCGCACCCACTGGAATGGCTGGAATCAAAAAGATGGACAAACCATGTTGGTGAGGATATAGAGAAACTGAAATCCTCATACATTGCTGATGGAACTGTAAAGTGGGGCAGCTGCTTTGGAAAAGTTTGGCAGTTTCTCGGAGTGTTAAACAGAGTTACCACATGACCCAGCAATTCTACTTCTAGGTATAGTCCCAATAGGTAAATCGTATGGCATGTGAATTTTTCATAAAGCATCAATATAGCTGTTAGATAAAGAATAGTAGATAGATTTCTCTATATTCTTCATATGGATTCTCCAAATGTTGACATTTTACTATGTTTGCTTTTTTCTTATGTCTATACAGCTACATACACACATGCGTGCACTCACACAATTATTTTCTGAATATTTCAAATCAATTGGGACTTGCTTCTTCTTTATCTCTGAATACTTCATTGTGTGTTTTCTAAAAACAAGGGATATTCTCTTATCTAACCACAATACAGTTGTCAAAATCAGGAAATGAACGATACGATACTACAGTCTACAGCCCTTATCCAGAGTTTGCCAATTGTCCCAATAATGTCCTTTCTAGAAAAAGAGCATCTCTGATCATGCACTGACTTCACTTGTCATATCTCTTTAGTCTCCTCTGGTCTTTATGGTTTACGGCATTGACATTTTTTCAAGGGCACAGGCTAGTTATTTTGTAGAATGTCCCTCTGTCTGGGTTTGTCCGATGTCTCCTCACCATTAGATTCACGTTTTTCACTTTTAGTAAGAATGTCAGAGAAATGATGTGTCCTTCTCAGTGCATCAGACCGGGAGGCACGCCATGGCGCGTTGGCCCATTACTGCTGATGATAACTTTGAACATCTGGTTAAGGTTGTGTCTGCCAGGTTTCTCCACTGTCAAGTTGCTATTCTTTTTCATTTGTGGGGAGACATTTTGAGACTATTCATTATTAAACCTTCACCTACTAGTTTTTTTCATCCATTGATCATTTTTGCTTGACTCAATCATTACTAAAATGGTGGCCGAATGGTGATTTTCCAGTTCCATCATTCTTCCTATGTTAATTATTTGGCTTTCTACTACACGGAACAGCTTCCCTTATCCCCGTTTACTTATTTATTTATATATATCAACATGGACTCAGGGATTCCTTATCTTCTGGAAGAACGAGATGTTCTAAGCTCCTCCAGACTTTCTCTGCCCACCATTCCTCGAATCAGCCATTTATCCTAGGATCCCTAATTCGTTTTGAGTGGATACTTGCCCTTAGAACCCTATTTGAAAATCACACACACACACATTACATACAGATGTATACACAGTCATGCACGGATGTAGATGTATACACACATATACGTAGATACACTTCCACACTGTATTTATCACCTGTCTGTCGGTCTATCTGTCATCTAATGTCTATTTTTATATCTATCATCTATCAATTATCTATCCATCCATCCGTCTATTTCCATGAGTTCATACTGACACCTCTAATTCCGGGTTCATTTTAGCCTTCTTTCCACTTGCTTATTTGTAACTTCTTTCTCTCTTACTGTTACGTATTTGCTCAACCCTAGAATTCTCAGGAGTTTCAGAATTGTCCACTCATGTCTTTGCAAAAAACAAACAAAAAACTACTCTGTAGAGCTCAATATTTGTTTAATTCCTTTGTCTTTAGCCTGAGGGCATAGTTCAAGGACTGTGCTAGAAAAGTCCTTGGGTTAGTTCTTCTCTTCCCCTTCAGGGAGGTTACGATATTGTGTGGTGTATGGCTTTTAATGGTAGTTTTATTAATGGTAGTTTATAATAGTAGTTATTAATATAAGTCCATTTGTTTCTGTTTGTATTTCATTTTAGGACATTTCCACTATCCTTGTGATTTTATTTATTTGAGATAATTTGAAGTTCAGATGCTCTCTGTCTTCTAGCAGGGTTTTATGTCGTTTTATTTGTTCTTTTTTTTTTAATTGATTTTTATTTGGAAGCTATGTAGAGAGTTCCAGATTTACTTGGCTGCCATTATCTTGGCTACCCAGAATTCTCAAAA
>NW_024342648.1:233342-255547 GCF_902729225.1 Pteropus medius | reverse complement strand
TGTTTGTTTAACATCTGATGTGTGGGATTTTACCACTCAAATGAAAGGGTCTGAAGTGTTAAAATCTGAGATTATGCAATATCTGAATAAGAGTACAAGATTTGTTGGAATTACATGTTTACAACTAAATATACCATGTGTTATGAGTTCCATTGTGACCTCAAAAGATATGTTGAAGTCCTGACCCCCTGTATCTTAAAATGTGACTTTATTTGGAAATAAGCTCATTGCAGATTTAATTAGTTTAGATGAAGTCATACTGGAGAATAGGCTCTTAATTCAGTATGACTGGTGTCCTTATAAGAAGAGAAGAGACACAGAGACACAGATAAACAGGGAGCGCACCATGGGAGGACAGAGGCGGAGATTAGAGTGATGCCTCTATGAGCTAAGCAACGCCAAGGATCGCTGACAGCCCCAGAAACTAAAACAAACAAACAAACAAACAAACAGCTTGGAACAGATCCTTCCCATGAGCCCCCAAGAAGGAACCAAACCTACCGACACCTTAATTTTGGATTTCTGCCTCCTGAACTATGAGAGAATGCATTTCTGTTGTTTTAAGCCTCCTAGTTTATGTTACTTTGTTAAAGCAGCTCTAGGAAACTAATACGCCATACACATTAGTTTTGTATCAACTTTTCTTTCTCGGTCTTGTATATTTCTTTCCCTCTTAGAATCCTTGAAAAACCTATGGCAAAGGAACAGTAAAGTAAAAAGAAATGAGTTAACCAGGACCCCTAGGTTACTGATTACTTGCTGTCTGGACTTTCCCTACAAAGAGACAGAATTCTGAATAGAGGCCATGTACTGTGATAAAGGATTGTAGCCACAAGTTGTCATTCAACATTAAACTCTCTGAGCCAGGTGTCACTTATTTAAGTTGATGTAGTTCTTTTGGTACAAATAGTTTGACCTCTTCCACCCACTGCTATAGGACTTCTGGATTCTCTAAGTCATCTATTTTAGAAAGCATTTTGCTATCCCATGCTGCTTCTTTCTGCTCTCAGCATTCTTCTTTAGGAAAAAAAAAAATACATGGAATAGTCATGATACACTGAGAAGCTCAACTTGACAAAGTTACTATTTCCTCTCTCATTCTCTCTCTCATCCAAATTCCCAAGGAAGGAAACCTGATTGGCTCAGCTGGGGTGAGTACCAGCTTAGTTATAACCATTTGTGGGGAAAGGTACATGGTACAAAATAGGGCTCCCACTGGAGGTAATAAGGTAACTCATAAAAATAGTCATTATGAGCTGAGTAGACACTCCTAAAGTGTTCTGCTAAAGTTATTTTTTATACTAATTTGAACATGAATCTCCTTATACATACACCCTGATAAACATTACCTGATTAATTCCTTATGATAAATTCCTAACGGTAGAGTTATTGGGTCAAAATGTATTCATAGGATTAAAGTTATAAATTCGTTTTATCAAATTGTTCTCCAAAGCATTGGATTAGTTCACATTCCTACCAGCAGTATACAAAATGACATTTTGACAAAACACAACATATTTATTAGTATTGGATTTTATTTCTTAATATCTTTGCCAATTTGATGAATAAAGGTGGTACCTCACTGTTTTAACTTGCCTTTTCTCTTATAATCAGTAAAGCCAAATATTTTCATCTGCTTTTTGGATATTTATTTCTTCATTTTTGAAGAGCTAATTCATACAAAGTAGTTGTTTGTTTATCTTAATGGTTTGTAATAGCTTTTTATATATTAAAGAAATTTACTTTTTAATATATATACAGAAAATATTTCTATTAGTATTTTTATTTTGTTTTTTGTGGGGGGAGGTGCCTGATTAAATCTGACAGGATACTTTTACTTAATATTAATTGTCCTCAGATTAACTAATAATAGATTTTTAAAAGTACTCTGGGGACAATGGATTAAATATTAACAAATGAATCTTGAGTACTTCATGAGTATGAAGTGCCAAGCAAATATTCAATCATCGCAGCCTCTGCAATACTAAATAGCCATCCAAGTCCATCCACTTTTATTCAATGCTGTAGTTCAGCCTTTGTCTCTTCCCACCTGGATTTCTGCAACTGGTCTTAAATTGTCTCTGCCTCCAGACTCGTCTCAGCCATCTTTCATCACTGTCAAAAAATAATCCTTCTGATATACAAATTTTATGTGACACATCCACTTAACTTCCCATGATGGTTTCCAACTGCCTTCATGATAAAATCCAAACTCCCTAGCGCAAGGCCCTTCCCCACCTGCATCCTACCTGATTTCTTTGGCCTTCCTTTTATCTCCATGTCACACACACTCCAGCCACAATGGACTCGTTATAGTTCTTCAAAGGTACTCTATTGTTTCACAGATTTGTAAAACCTTGTTATTCCTTCTTTGTGGAACCTCCTTCTACTCTGTCATTTTGGGGAGCTCTTATTCAGTTTTTAGACTTAATCTTGTTTTTGCATATTCTAGGGAGCCTTTCTGCCTTTCCCCACTGTTCCTTTAGGTGTATGGCCTCTACGCGTTCATAGTGCTCCATGCATTTCTCTCTTTTAGCACTTTTAAGTGTTGACTAGTCTGTCTTCCAGAAGACTCTAAATGTGGTGACAGTCTCCTCTATCACTAAAATTCAGGGTCTTACACAGGGCTTGACACCTCACAGGCCATTAAGTTATTGCCAATTAAATATATAGACAAATGAACATTTCCCTGTTTCTCAGGAAAGTGTATAACAAAATAAATGTGCCACTATCAGAGTTTTAATTAGGGATTAAACATCACAGAGTGAGTGTGAGGACATTAATCATAATTTAAGAGTAGTATCACTGAGAGTATTCACTATATTGCTTTTCCGCTCTATGCCTTAACTGACACATTTTTAGGTCTAAAAGAATATTACCAAGCAAACATCTTCAGAAGATAAACTAGGGCAGAAGAAGATTAAGACATTTGGTTGTAAATACTTTCATATATGTTACTGGTATAAAATTCCTGAAGTCCTAATAACATCTGATTTTCAAACACATATAATAGTAAAAGTTATTGAAAAATATAATATAATTCATTTTCAGAGGAATAATGCAAATGTAGCTCATTTTTACATAGAACCCTTGATTTGAGGATACTGAGAAGAAACTCCAGAGCTAAGATCTGGAAAAGATGAGAGGAACTTAAAAAGTTTATATAAACTTCAAAGTTGTTAAGAGACTAGATATTAATTGTTCTCACAACATAGTCGCACATCTTGAATATATACAAATTTTATTTGTCAATTATACCTCAATAAACTTGGGAGATGGAGAGGAAAGAGAGAGTGAAGGACCTAAAGTTGTTTGTGTGAGAATCAAAACTGACCAAGCACATTTCACAATAAAGAATCCCAAATAAAGGCCTGGTCTAGAAGATTCTAAGTGGACAACAAAATTACCTGGTCAAAATATTCAGGTGAAGACCCCTAAATCATTTGGCCTGAATAATAGTGAATTAATAATTCTTTATTTTACAGTTCAGTTTGCCAGTGTAGATGTGGCTAGAGAGGGTTCTGGAGCAAGAGAAATAAGGATAAAGCAAAGAAAACAAAGATAGACCATTGTTTCTGGGGAGCCCTGAGCAAAAGCAGAAGATGTGGCCAGGTAGAAGTAAGTTGGGGGCCCTCTGAGGATCCCCCTGCATGGTGACTAAGGCAGCCTTTCCTCTCTAGTGGGACAGAAGGGACAGCAACTCAGATGTGTGAACAGGAGGCTTGGGTGCCTTAGTGGCTTAGCCACCCAAGTTTAAGAGGGTAGGAATTTAGCTGCCTATTGAAACTTCGTCCCTTCTTTGATGATCAAATTCTATCTTCTTCAGAAAACTTTCCCTAAATCAGCCTATATGATTTATAATCAGTTTGTAGCAATTTAATACCTCATTAAATTGCATTCTTATATTATTACCTCACTAGGTTATAAATGTCTTTGGGGCAGAAATCATGTATCGGTTTTAAAAAATGTCCGTGATGCCTAGTGTAGGGTTGAGAATGTAATACATGTTCAACAAGTCTAAGTGTCTGATGGAAAGGATGAGAGGAAGAAACCATCGAGCTCCCTAAAGTTTCCTGGGCTCCTTTCTTAGAGAAAGGGTACCAGGGATGGTTGGGCTATATCCTCGTGTTCTCAAATCACAGGCTGAGGTTCACCCAGTACATGGTACATTTTTCTCTGAAGAGAGCTATCCTAAATGCAAATTAAGTCTCAAAGCCCTACAAAAGACAACCAGGAAAGCACAGTCCTTCCTAAATCCCCTTGGGGACCAGGCTCTCCTCTCTGTGTCTGTGTCTGCGAGTGAGTGTGCATGGGTGGGGGAGGTTGTGGTGGGGTGGGAGGCATAGGCAAGAGGGAGGAGAGAGACTCCACGCAGTAATTATGTGGAGGGGATTTGCCCTGTCTCTTTTCCTCCCCCCACCCCTCTTTCTTTGTCCTCTTTCTCCGTGTTCCTCTCTTTGTCCCCTTTTTCTCGTCCCCTTCTTCTGCATTTGTCTGGGAGGATCCTGGAGTGTTCTTTTGATCGACTCAATCTTTCTCTGGCACTTGAGTTCTGATTGGCTGAAGGACTTAGAGGGGAAAAAAAAAAACTTTAATTAAGTAGATAATCTCTTCTTTGGAAGTTTGGCAGCTCCATTTCACCTCCCCTTAACTCTGTTTGGGATCGCTTACACACCAAGGAAGTTGGGGTTTGAGGAGAACTCCATCCCACTACCACGAGGAGAATACTTCCCCATCTCATCTCTCTATCTCCCAAGTTTTTAGAATTTCCTATCTGTTACTCCAGAGGATTATGTTGCTTATGAAGCCTTCTGTGTGCATCTTTCTTTTCACCTGTGTCCTCCACCTCAGCCACACCTGGTAAGTAAGCTGGGCTCCTACCTGGAACTTAGAATTAGGTAAATGCATGAAATATATGAGAGAGAACTCATTTTTATTTCCAGAAATGTAGGACGCCTTGGGATCTCTCCTAGGAAAAATTGTTCAATGACGTGGGGCTTTTCCTCTATTTACTGCTGATTTCAGTAAATCCTCAGACCTTTACTAATAAAGAAATAGATTAAAAGATGGAGGGGTTTCTATTTTTTCTAAACTGCAATATCACAAATATCCTAAGTGGTTTTGGGGAAAAGACATTAGCCCTTTTTACCAAATCCTGATGTCAGCATTGCAAAAAAGAGGAAGGTGGTTGAAAGCAAGTTCTACTCTGTCGAATATGATCTTTGAGGTGAAGGCTGGAGACAAAAATTCAACAGTATCTTATTTTGCACTTTTGACAAATTTAATTTTTTCAGAATACTCTAAGTAACCACTCATATCATCACTTCTTTGAGATTAAAAATTAACTTGAGCTACTAAGTTGGTACTGGGTTAACAAACATGTTTGAAATAAAACATTTTGGAAATCTAAACTTTTCTACAAATTTATTCAATTTACTCAATTTACAAATATTTCTAAATTACTCAGAAAATGAGGTAATGTGTATAAAAGTGCTTTGTATACCATAAACCACTGCACGAATGATAGATGATATTATCATCATTTCCACTTAGCTCTTAGAAATCACATAAAATATCTATACATGGAAATTTTAATAAGTGAGTATGCAATAACATACAGATATAAAATAAGATTTAGGAAATGCATGTTGCTAGGGTGCTTGGAGCTTCTCCCCAACTGAGACTTGAGTTCAGTCTCTCGCTTTATCAGTTCTCATTTTGACCATCTATCTAACCAAGATATGAATCTAATTGCTACTAAACTATTGAGGAGGAAGCAAGAATAGGAACTGCTTTGCTGAAATCAGCTTCCCGTGTTGATTGAGAGTATATTCTTATCCTAAATAATTATAGCCCTCTTTATTAGAGAGTTGATAAGAAGTATGCCAAAATCAATAGAATGATTTGCCCGTTAATGCAACATTTTGCAACATTTCTAATTATAAACTGAACCACCAAATAATTGGTCAATTTTAATTGGCATTTTAATTAAATATTTTATGTTAAAAAAAAAATCTCTCTTCTCTCTCCCTCATGAGAACAAAAACACAAAAGAGAGAGACTATTTCAGAGCATTTCTACTGATGTTCATGGTGTTCTTCAGCTGATTCAGTATCAGCAAAAGAGAAACACGAGATTCCTTTTCCCAGTCACCAGGGCAGTGTGAAGAATTGTTCTATAAAAAATACCTTTACTGTGTGTTTCTTCCCTGCTGGAGGGGTCATGTTCATTTCATTCCGATACTGACACAGCCACACTGAAAGGTGGCTGGGTTGCTTGTCTGTCCAAATTCAAATGTCTGGATTCAAAAAGAGAGAAGAAAAAAAGAGATGTGAAAGAAAGTTCTAATTTAAAAACAGAGTTTAAGAACCTCTTCTTGCCTCGCTTGACTTTGAGGATAAAAATGTACAAATCTCCTGTATAATGCAATTAGATTTTAATTGCTTTCCCCCTATAAGCCCCAATTTGAATTAAACATTTATACTTTGCCAAGAGTCTGTTTTGGGTAGCATTTGAAATGTGAATTTTAAATTTAACATTAAATTTTGATTATTCGTATAGTAGAAATATCAGGGTTTTGCATGAGGTCATCTTTCCCTTTGTGCCATGCAAAGAAATTTGACCAACCATGGCCTTTTAGATGTTTCTCTTAGTATTTCATTATTAACCTTTTATATGAGGATATCAAAGGCATTTAACAAATAGAGAACCACAATTTCTGCTCGGCTGTTCAATTGTAGGCTTGCCTGAAATTACTGTCTAAAAGAGTCCATCGACATAAATTCCTGGGCTTGAAAAAGAAAGAATAAAGATGACATGTACCTACAATGTGCAGTTTTACTAGGTATCTCAGTGCAAAATACTTGGGAAAAAAAAAAAAGCATTCTCCACAGTTTCCTCTTATTGAGACCCTTCTGAGAGAATTATCTTTTAGTAACTTGAGAAAAGTCTTTTCTTTGAATTTGTTTTTCTTAATCCTAATGACTCCAGAAAAAATAAAAGAGAGAGAGAGAGAGAGAAAGAGAGAGAAAGAGAGAGAAAGAGAGAGAATGGGAAAGCATGATACATACAGCCAAGCAGATGGCTATGATTATAATGGTGGTCAAAGATACATCATTTGACTTTCCATTTCCGATACATTTACTCATCTGGAATGAATGACCCTAAAACATATTTTTCCTTAAATATTGCCTTCATTTTACTCCAGATGGTGTCTCATAACCGGGTCTTGCCCAGCTCTGATCATTTCTCACATGCACACTCTCTCTCTCTGCTCAACTCAATCACCAAATCGGAAAGATGCCCTGGGACACAGAGGTTAACTACAGCTCTGCTGGCATTCTTTAACAGAGATCACTACCTTTCCTCCTTTCCAAAGGATTTAAACAGAATCAATTTCTTTTCTGCAGTAGAGCAAGAATTTATCTGAACACTCAGGGTTTTAAAGCAACTTTGAAATACATCATCCCTTGGTTCTCTATATTTATACTTTTAGAGTAACTTTTCTATAGCTCTTGAAATTTCATCTGACAATGACATGCAGAACCCTGATTAGCAAAGCCTTCAGTTATTGGAAGGAGATCTTCAAATCCATATTCTCACTAGGCATCATTGATAACTAAAATTATTGTTCTCTGTACATACGTGCTACAACTTTTCAAATGTATATTATGACCAGCAAAATACACACTCACCTAAGAATTATTGAATTCATGGTATTTTGTTCTCATATTAAGTTTTTGTTGCGTTTTCCACACTAACAGTTACAAAAAGAATAAGTGCAATCAAGTGAGGATCCACTAAGCTTTGTCACACCAGAAAGGGATTCTCATTCTCCCAGAGGCTGGGAAGTTCTCAAGTTAAGGAAATAAAGTCAAGTGTGAACATTGCTTTGGAATCTGGAAAATGATATGCCAATAAAAGATTCACATACCTGATAGTTTCCCCGATTATTAAAAATCCATTGCCCACAAAAAAAAAAAAAAAAAGCTTGGGATTTGGGGGGTAACTCTGAGAAAGTTTAGGTTAGCAGCTGCACTGTAGGAAGTTCTTCTAAGGGCTTGAAACATGATCAGAGAAACTTACTACCCGATTTCGCCATTGATTTCCTCAATAACTTGAGCCCTGTGTTTTTTCCTTCAGAGTCTCTATTTCTCCTGACATGAATAATAATAATTATTATTATTGCTATTATTATTATTATTTACAAAGGCTATGATGGCCTGGGAGGAGACACTTTATTACAGCTTTTCTTAGAAAACCAGTTTGTGTAAGTGGTGAGGAGGATGCTCTGCAGCGCATCTTCATTTGTGTGTGTGTGCATGTGTGTGTGTGTGTGCACATGTGCATGTGTATGATAATATGACACAAAGAAGGGTCTCCTTTTTGTGATATTATATAGAAGTAAATGAGGTCTAAAAAAAGGACCAGAAAAAAAGGAGTTTCAATCCAAACCCTCTCTCTTCCATAGAAGGAGTTTACTTTTTTTTCTTTTACCCAGCTGGGACAATTGGTTTAATGTTGCTCTCTATTGGGTAATACTAGTCTCTCTACAAACTATCATAAAATCCCCCTTTCCTGAGCTCCATTTGCCCTTTTCTATTTCCATCAGAGAGGCAGAGGAGAACTCAGAGGGCTTAGAAAGAGAGATCAATACAATTTTACTTAGGATAAACCCTCATTTTTCAGAAAGCAGATTTTTTTCTGAGGTGACTAGGTTAAAAGTTGGGGGAAACTCTGAGCTTGGTTCACATAAATAACATTCCCCATTGCCTCTTATTTGAAATATACTTACACTCCAAGGACCAGAAAAGTTAATGGTTGGGGGTGAGGGGTGAGGGTGGGGGGAGGTGCCAGAACATACCGTGACTGGCATAAACAAACCCTATTGTGAGTTACACCAGTGGGAAAGGTCTGGAATGACTGGTGGAGCCCCAGGAAGTGCCGGAGGGGCTGCAGGTCCAGGTCTGATCCCTGTTCCGGGGCTCCGAGTACCCAGACCCACCGCCAGGCCTTGGAGCGGCCCCCTCACGCTTCCCCTCCAGACTGGGCCAGCGGATGGGTCTCCACTGGGGTCGTTACATGGGCAGAGCAGGGAGCAGCAGCTGAGCACATGGGCAAGGGGCCTTCCCCAGGAAGCAATAAGGACAGGGATCCGGGGGAGGGAGGGCGGCTCCCCAATGGGCCCTCTACTTTTCTAAAGTTGAGCCGGGTTGACTTTCGGCCTCTTCTTACCCCAGGAGATATTTCCCATAACTGAGGCTTTGGGGGCAGGCTGACGAGAGACTTGGTGTAGACGGAAAACCACCCGGCTATGGTTTGGGGACAAACAGCAGGGCAGAGGTGAGAGGGTCTCCGAGTCCGCAAAGGGGTAGCCTACAGGCTTGGGTAACAGGGGAACCCTTTTTCTTGCCTGCTCTCCTGAGAGAGTAGGGGGCTGCCAGGTGATCCCTGAAGGTGATCCCTGGGCCGGTGAAGAATAGACAGTGCCCAATAGGGAAGCTACAGCCCATGGGGTCCCCAGCTCAGACCCATTAGCAATTTCCCAGGCTTCAAACATCAGGGCACAAAAGAACTAGACCTCAGAGTCTGTTGTGCTGTGCAGACTGGGGACCCCCCAAGACACCTCTCTGTGGGGAGCACGTCCAAGGAGCTCTCCTCCTTGCTGTATTTCTCTGGCCAGAAAAGAAGATGGGCTCTCCATCCCAAGAACCCGTGTCCAGTGCCCAATACAACAGTGTGTTCGACTGAAGCACGTGTTGAATTGAACATTTTTCGATTTTGTTTTTCTGTATAGTCTCTCTCCAAGCCCTCTTGATCTGTGAGCTCGAGGAGTATGTAACCCTGACATTTACTCTCTGGCTGGAGGGATGTCTGGGACCAGTTTTTTTTTTCTCCATCCGTCTCTCTTTTGGCTGCCACCAGCTGCACATCCAGGCAGCTCCAGCATCCCATTGCGGTAAATGGCTTCCACCGCACAGGCTGCCTGGTAGCTGAGTGGAAACCATGGCAACAGGAAGAGGGGAGGATCTTCTCATCACCCCGTAGAAAGGGCAGCCTATTTCTGGGACCTGAGCCCAGTTATTCAGTAGTTCTGCATTTTGCTATGAATTTCAATTCTGGTGAGCCGGCTTAGAGGGTGCTGGGCCTGAGTTTGAGAGGGCTGAATAAGTGACCTGTTCCCCTTCTTTCTCAATCTTTAAGGCTGTTCGTGCTGTCAGTGTCTAGCTCCCAATCGGATCCCTTCTTGAGCCAGAACAGGGAAAGATGGGCGCTTTCGGGATGCCTGTGGTGAGAACGGGTCCCACCAGGGGCTCCCCCTCACTGCGTGTGACATCTTTCTATTCTAAGAGCTTGCCTCCATGTTTCCAGTACAGGGGACACTTTGAGCCCACCTGGCAGGGGAGGAGGCTTTGACATGGTGGGGGGAGTGAGTCATGTTCTTTCAATCCAGCGACGAGCACGCCCCAGTACACGTGCGCGCGCATACGCACACACACACACACACTCTCGCGTGCGCGCGCCCAGGAACACACGCACACCGACGGACACGCCAGCTGTGCGGCTTTTGGTGTAGACGACACTGCCCCCTAGCGGCAGACTGCGGCCAGGGCGCTGGGCTCAGAGAGGCGGGCTGCCGCCCCGACTCCCTGGGATTCCTTCCAGCCTTGACTTCAGGGAAGGGTCTTTGGAGATGAAGGAGACAGACGGGAGACTGGTCCTCCGATGCTGGATCCAAGGAGAAAAACCGCAGGCTAAGCTTGGGGCGGGGGAGTGTAAAGAGCATCCCAGAGAGTGAAGAAAGCAACTGCCCCCTGCCTAGCTGTTCTTTCTACTTGCCACCCTCTCCTTGGGCAACATGATAGCAGCTCTTCTCATGGATGCACATGCCTTTCCTTTCAGGTTGCCCCAAACTGGGGACAACTCCTTGATGCTCCCCTCTTTCTCCTTCCCAACACCCAACTCCTTTACATATCCTCCGGGGGAGGGTTTACGTCCCAGATAGATTTTTAATATTTTACTTGTGGTAGGCAGTATTTTGGCCTCTGTGACTTTTGCTCTCTGATGTCAAACCCATAAATATGTTCCATTGTATGGCCTTTGCAGATGTAATTAAAGTTTACTAACTGACTGATCTGAACATAGGGAAATTAGCCTGGATTATCGCCTGGGTCCAATGTTGTCACAGGAGGCCTTACAAGCAGAGCTTCACTGACTGAGGCCGGAGAGGACTCAGAAAGATTCAAAGATAATGTGAAGGACCTCATCCGCCATTGCTGGCCTGAAGACGAAGGGGCCTCGTGTCAAGGAAACTGCGACCTCAGTCGTATAGCCTCAAGGAACTGGATTCTGCCGACAACCTGAATTAACTTCGAAGCGGAATCTTCCAGAGCCTCCAGATAAGAGCACAGCCCATCTGACATCTTTCGTTTGTTTTGTTTTTATTTTGAAATTATTATAGAGCTGCAGGAAGTTCCAAAGACAGTATAGGGAGATCCTGTATACCCTTAGCCCAGCTTCACCCAAAGGTGACGTCTTATATAACTATAGTGCAGTATCGAACCTGGCCTCCGGGGTCATTGTCTGGTGCTCTCACACAGTGCCTCTGAGACCTGGGCTGTGGCCTTCACTCAGGACAACCTCCTTTACCTTCCAGCTAGAGTCGTCCCAGGGCAGTAACAATTTAAGGATTCCCTTCTGGCTTTCATTCGAAAACATATATCTTTATTGAGATAAACTTCACATACTAATTCATCTATTTAAATTATACAATTAATCTGTTTTTAGAACATTCACCACTATCACCAAATGTTTGTGCAAGCATCACCACTATCGTATTACAGAACATTTTCATCACCCCAAAAAGAAAGCCCATGCCCACTAAGTAGTTACTCCTCATTCCCCAACCCTACCCCCAGCCCTTGGCAACCATGAATCTGCTTCCTGTCTCTATGGATTTGCCTGTTTTGACCTTTCGCATAAATGGAATCATACGGTATGTAACCTTTTATGTTTGGCTTCTTTGAATTAGTGTAATGTTTTCGAAGTTCATCCATGTTGTAGCATGTATCAGTATTTCATTCCTTTTTATAGTCTGATAATATTTTGTTTATCCATTCATCTGTGACGGACGCTGAGGTCGATTCCACTTTTTCGGCTATCATGACAAAATCTGTTATGAGCATTCACGTACAAGATTTTGTGCGGCCATATTGTTTTCATTTCTCTTTGGTCTATACCTAGGAGTGGAACTGCTGTGTCATATGGTAACTCTATGTTTAACATTTTGAAGAACTGCCAAACTTTTCGATAGTGGCTGCATCATTTTACATTCCCACCAGCAATGTGTGAGGATTCCAATTTCTCCACATTCTTCACAACATTTGTTATTACTTCTTTTTAATTATAGCTACCCTAGTGGGTATGAAGTGGTATCTCATGGTTTTGATTTGCATTTTCCTGATGTCTAGTGATGTTGAACATCTTTACATAAACTCAGGGCACATCGAATACAGTCCTCAGAGAAATATCTGTTCGGACCCTTTGCCCCTTCTTATTTGGGTTATTTGTCTTGTTATTGAGTGGTAATGGTTCTTTATATATTCTAGATACAAGTCACTTATCAGCTATATGATGTGCAGATAGGTTCTCCCATTATGTGTATTGTCTATTCACTTTCTTCGTGGCGTCCTTTGAAGCATAGAACTATTTTATTTTGATGAAGTCCAGTTTATCTATTTTTTTTCTTTTGTTGCTTGTTATTGGTATCACATCTAACAAACCATTGCCTCATCCAAGGTCACAAAAACTGTCTATGTTTTTTAAAAAGTTTTATAATTTTAGCTCTTACATTTAGGTTTATGATCTACTTTGAGTTAATTTTCTTATTGGCATGAGATAGAGGGTCCAACTTTATTCTTTTGCATGTGACTGATCAGTTTTCCCAGCATGATTTGTTGAAGACATTCCATTGAATGTCTATCACCCTTGTCGAAAATCAGTTGACCATAGTAGTGTGGGTTTATTTCTTGTCTCTCAATTCTATTCCGCTGATTTCTTTGTAACGGTACTACAGCGTCTTGAATCCTGTAGCTTTGTGGTAAGCTTTAACATCAGGAAATGTAAGTCCTCTAACTTCAGTTTTGTTTTTTTTTTCAAAATTGTTTTGGCTATCCTGGGTCTCTTGCATTTCCATATGAATTTTAAGATTGGATCGTCGATTTCCGCAAAAAAAGCCAGCTGGAATTTTGATAGGGATTGCATTGACTTTGTAGATCAATTGGAGAGTATTGCCATTTTAACAGTATTAAAGCTTTCGATCCATGAACATGGAATGTCTCTTTTTTTCTTTTTATTTAGATATTCTCTAATGTCCTTCTTTCATCAAATTCATTCCTAGGTATTTTATTCTTTTTGATGCTATTACAAATAGAATTGTTTTCTTTTTTAAAAAAAATTATTATTTTATGGTGACATTGGTTAATGAAATCCAATAAGTTTCATCTGTACATTTTAACAGTAAGGTGTATATATGTATATGCTGCTACACACACACACACACACACACACAATAATGTCAATAATAATATATTACATTTGTGTGTTCACCTCCCATAGTTAGATTTCTTCTGTCACCATACTTGACCTCTCACCTCGCTACGCCCTCCTCCCCATCCCCTACCCTCTGGTAATCACTAGTCTATAGTCCATGTCCATGAATCTCTGTTTGTTTGTCCTGTTCATTCGTTGCTTTTAGGTTTCTATCCAGCATATAAGTGATATCATGTGGTTTTCAGCTTTTTCTCTCTGCCTTATTTTGCTTAGCATGATTATCTCGAGGTCCATCCATGTCGCAAATGGCAGTATTTTATCTCTTCTTATGGCTGAGTAATATTCCTTGGATATATGTACCACAGCTTCTTTAGCCAATCATCTATCATAGGACACTTCGGTTGCTTCCATGTCTTGGCCACAGCGAATAATGCTATGAACATCGGTGTGCAAATATCTTTTCGGATATGAGTTTTCAAGTCTTTTAGAATTGTTTTCTTAATCTCATTTTGGATGGCTCATTGGTAGTGTATAAAAATACAATTGATTTTTGTATGTTGATCTTGTATCCTGCAACTTTGCTGAACTCGTTTATTAGCTCTAAGAGGGGTTTTTATTTTTTTTTATTCCTTAGGATTTTCTCTATCGAGATTGTGTTATCTGTGAATAAAGATAGTTTTATTTTTCCCTTTCCAGTCTTGACTCCTTTCGTTTTCATTTCATTTGCTTATCTTCAGCTTCATATTGTAACCCTCTTGATAGTTGCCTCCATATCACTAGACAACTGCCTTCCACAGCTATTTCTTCATTTGACAGTTTTGACCATTTCTATTGACTGCTTGCCAAGACAGTTGAGCGTTTGGCTTCCTTGCCCAGTGAACGAATAACAAAGATAAGATCTCTGACTGACCTAACACATCCTTTTCCCTGAATCCCTTTCTGTGTGTATGGGGGGCGGTGCACAAAGCATGACACCTGAGGCAATATGGTCAGGTGGCCTTAGAATGGCCCTGCCAAATGGGTGTCCCTGGGTTCCTGGACTGACATGGCCAGTCACTGCCTCCTCCTCTACACTCCTTTCCACAGGAACCTGTATATACAATGGACCACCCCGCCAGCTGACTTCACCAAAGGAGGCTTCCCGTTTCAGCGGAATGTCTTCATAAACTAGGTTCATCCAGTCAGATTCTCCCTCTGAGACGGAGTTGATCAAATGATCTGGGCACATGAGAGAAAGTCTAGGCTGTGCTGGCCCCATTACCAAAGAAATAAGAGTAGAGAAGACAGGAGGAGGGCGGGGAAGGCAGGGGTCTGGCCCCGAGCCTCAGTGATCCCAGCCCCACCACACCAAATCCAAGGAGCCTTGTGTTTCAGAACGGACATGGTTAGCCCCGTGTCAGGACTCCAAGGATACACCCCATCCTCATGGGTCCTCGCTGTCCTTCCCCGAACTCCCTGTCTTCTGTCTAGAGTCCCTAGGCTACCCTCACTGCAGCTCTACTACTGCTGATGTCCCAGGGCTTCTTGACTTCTCCATGGGTCTGTCAGTTCACTTGGCTACATAGAGCCTTAGGTCTCTGAAGAGATCCCTGGCTCCATAAACATCTTGTGGTCCCTCCACCAGCACTGCTCTGCCTTTCTTTGCTGGCCTGTCTTCTAGCTGTTTATGAATCCCTTTTGCCCCATGGGAGGCTTTTGTCCTTGATGGCATGATCGTCCCTGGTAACTTTTAAAATAACCACTTTATTGAGATATAATTCAACTATCATAAAATTTACTCATTTAACCTATATAATGCAATGGTTTTTAGTATATTCAGAGTTGTGCAATTGTCACCACGATCTAATTCCAGAACGCTTTCATCACTCCCCCCAAAGAAACTCCATCCCCATTAGCAGTTACCCCATCGCTCCTCCAGCTCCCCATCCCCTGGGACCCACGAAGCCACTTTCTGTCTCTGGATTTGTAGCAGCTGCTTGTGCGTATCTTTTGTGGGTTTCCTGACCCTCACGCTACCTCTAACTAAGGCTGTTTCCTGGAGTCCAACTTAGTCACAAACAAGATCTTGTGGGTGCTCAGAGCTCACTCTATTTTTCTCTCTCTGGAGCCTGTTTTTACTCAAAACTCTGAAAAAGGAAATAATCTCAGGCAGTAAATTAACAAAGAAGTATAATCCCACCAGTGTCCTCACTCGTGAGGGAACTCCCACCTTCTTTAATAAAACTGAACCCTGACCTACCAGGTAAATGGAGCTGCATTCTGGCAGCTGGTCAGACTGCTGCGTGCTCGTAGAGGGAAGGGCCCTGATCAGACTTCAGTTTTACAAAGATTGCTCTGTCTAGAGCACAGGGGGTGGGGGAGGAGGGCAAGGCTACTGAAGGGAGACCCTGTCTGCTTTGTCCCAGCACCAGGCCCGAGCCTGGCCCCCGTGGGTACTCAGTCAAAGAGGGAGGGAGGAGGGGAGCCAGGATAGCAGGTCGGAATCCACAAGGGGCAAGTGTTTGGGGGTAGGAGGGAGTGTGTTGTGGTCGCTCTGGAAACAGGATGGACCTCCGCTCCAGATTTGGTTTGGATGTGGAAACTGAAGATGCCACATTCACCCAGAGGTTATGAAGAGGTTCCTTACTCACATACTGAGGCTTTCTGGGGGAGAGCAGGCCAGGTCCCTAAGCTGGTAGGAAAATGGCTTGAGAGCACATGGAAAGAAAGGAGACGAGTGGGGTTCTTTGTCATGGTTGGGGCTGGGGCCGGGGTGAAGGTCCTGTGCGTGGGCTCCAAAGGAGAGATCACCTAGGCTTTCTCATCTGCCCAGATGCGGGCTCGAGTGGATGGGGGTGGGGAGGCTGAGCCTCGCAGAAGTCAGTAGTCAGGCATCAGAGTTCAGAGCCAGACTCTTTATTACAGAGTTGTCAACTGCAACGAGTGCTTGCTGGGAGGGGACCTTTGGAGGTGGCATATGATCTTGGCATGTACTATGGTCTGAAAGTGTGTGTACCCCCTGCCAGACTCATATGGTGAAATCCTAACCCCCAAAGACATGGTATCGGGAGGTGGGGCCTTTGGGAGGTGATCAGGTTATGAGGGCGGAGCCCTCAAGATTGGAATTATGAGGTTCCAGAGAGTTCCCTTGCCTCTTCCACCATGTGAGGACACAGAAAGAAGATGGCTATCTGGTAAGGACCCAGGAGAGGGTCCTTACCGGAACCCAACCACGCTGGCACCCTGATCGTGGACTTCTAGCTTCCAGAATGGGGAGAAATAAATTTTTATTGTTTATAAGCCACCGGTCTGTGGTATTTTGTTACGGCAGCCCCAACAGACTAAGATGAGGATGGGGGGGAAACGGTCTCATGCATTAGGGGCCGGATGTGGGCGCAGAGCAAGTGGGAGGCCATGGAGTCAGGGGACACGAGTGGCTTCAGAGATGTGGAGTTGAGAAGGGTGGGTAAGCAGAAGGTGGCAGGGGTGGGAGAGGACCTAGAGTGAGGCTGCTGGTTTTGCCGATGGTGGCAGGGAGGAGGCTCGAGCAGCTGCCCACACTGGCCCAGGAGGTGCTGGAGATGGAGAGGGAGAGGGGCAGGAAAGAAGGGGAGACAGTGGTGCTTGGTTCTCAGATATCCAGGAGGTTCCAAGGACAAGTAGCAGGACTGGACTTGGACAAGGCTGCTCTTCAACTGACTGTTCCTCCGATGAAGGCCCCTGGCTGGGGGGGGAGGTGGGCAGCTGGAAATCCTCTCTTGCCTTTAAAGACCTCCCAGGCTCTCCAGGGGCCCTGCCTGGGCACAGCTTTTCTTCTGCACCCTGAATGCCTCTCCCTGCTTTTCTGCCTCCTTTGAGCTCCAACTTGGGCCCCTCCCTCCCTCTCTTGTTCCCACCTTCCGTCTTCGTCATCAGCTAGCCGAGAGCACCACGACACCACAACACCACGTGAGGAGGAAGCTGCGGCTTACTCAGTGTGGAGGCAGCAGTAACGGTTAGATAAGGAAGCATGGCAAATATCCTAGAATCCTCTTCTGATACTATTGTCCGCCCCGCCTTCTATTGACCATCTTTTCTGTTCTGGGCCTGGAGATGATCCCCGGGCAAGGCCGGAGGTCTAGGGCGTGGGGTGAGATGGGAGTTGCCACATTTGGGAGTGGTGACAGGTGGCCAGGAAGGAAGGGCCCCTCAGGTGGGTGTGGCTTGCTGGTGGGAGAGGAGATGCTGCCTAGAGGTTTTCTGGGTCCCATTGGTGGCTAGTGAATTATTCATTTATCAACCACTGCACCCAGGCTGCCTGCCAGGAGGGCACCCTGTGACCCAGGGCTTTAAAAATTAATGTGTTCATTGAGTCATTCCCTCGACTCACATTCATAGGCACCTATTAGTTGCCGAGCCCAGATTTCACACCACAAAAGGCTCAGGGGAGAAGGAGTTCAAGTTGTACTGTTTAACTGGCAAATACAGTGGGTGAAGAGATGACAAGAAGGGGCCAGAGGGAAGAGGGATATGATTGGGATGTGTGCATGTGTTGGTGCGTGAGTGCGTGGAGAGCGTGTGTAGTGTGCACAGATGTGGGATGCTGGGAGGCAGCGGCCTGATCCCCCAAGACCTACAGCCCCTTTAGGTGGGTGCTCCAGGCACTCTGGGTTTTAGCCTCGAGCTGGGGAGAGGGTGGCTCCGCTTTCGGTCCACGAACGGCCACCAGTGATAGAGCGCTCAAGGCATGACGGGGGCCGGCAGTACACGGGCTGGGGGCCTTTAGCGCCTCCACACACCGTATAGGCGATTCACGTGCATGTGAGCGGACACAGGTATTCAGCTCAGAGGGCCTGAGCTGGGGAGAAGGATGTGGAGCAGGAATTCCTTCAATGAGCAGAGCATGTACAAAGACCCTGAACTGGGGGTCCATAACTTTTGGGAAGCTGCCCAAGGCTCTTGCCGTGAGTAGCAAAGCAGTGAGACCCGAGGCTGGCCAGTTGACAGGGCAACTCCGCAAGGGCCTTGAGCTTTCTCCTGAGGTAAAGGGGCCCTTGAGGGTGTCAGCCTCACATTTTAGGAAGCTCACTCTGGCAGCCGATGTCGTGAGCTGAATGGCAGTTCCCCAAAAGATGTGTCCACATCGTCATCCCTGGACCCTGTAAATGTAACCTTTATTTGGCAAAAGGGACTTTGCAGATGTGATGAAGTTAAGGATTTTGAGATGAGATCATCCTGGATTACGCTGGTAGGCTCCAGATACAATGACAGGTGTCCTCATAAGAGACAGAAGAGAGGCACACACACAGGGGAGAAAGGCATGTGAAGGGAGAGGCAGAGATGAGAATGATATGGCCACAAGCCAAGGGACACCTGGGGCCACCAGAAGCTGGAAGAGGCAAAGACGTGTCCTCCCGTAGAGCTTCTGGAGGGAGCACAGCCCTGAAGGCACCTCGATTTCAGACTTCTGGTCTCCAGAACTGGAAAAGGATGAATTCCTCTTGTTTTCGGCCTCCCTCCCCTCCTCCCCCCCTCCTGGTCGTTTGTTTCAGCAGCCACAGGAAACTAACCCAGCTGGTGTGGAGAGGACTGGTGGGAGCTGGGTGGGGTGTGAGAAAGGAGATCAAGGCTGGGTCATGGAGGGTGGGGTGGGAGGCGGAGACATCGGAATCCTCACTGGGCTGCAGACGCCCAGACAGAAGGGCTTGGGGGCAGTGGCTTTTTCTTCTTAACTTCCCAGCTCTCTCAAATCAGGAATGATCCAACTCACTAGCTTGGGAGTGAGTGTGTGTCCCTAGCTTGGAAGTCCCCTCGGTGCTCTGCACGCATCCCTGATGCCTGGTGCACAATTTCCTGTTTGTGTGAGACACAAATGAAACGTGGGATGGCCTTGTGAATTGGATATTCCACAACATTCATTCAGCGAGCATGCATTAAGCTCGTACTGTGTGCCGGGATATAAAGGTGAACAGCAACCAGATCCCCAAGGGATGCAGAGCTGCTGTAAAACCCAGAGAGAAACACCCCTGACGTCCTCATCCTGTGAACAGCCATTTCCGTTGGGGCTCATGTGCACGTCTGGGCGCTCCAGCAAGCCTGGATTCCGGTTTTAGGAGCACTGACATTGGATGACATGCCGTCTCCTGTCCCGAGCTGCCGACACCTCCGCGTGAACTCCCATAAGCCCCTCCCATAAGGCTTGGCAGACGTCAGCTCTCCCGATCCTTAAACTACTTTGGGCCAGCAGCCCAGAGCGTCACCTGAGTCGGACCCCAGCTCGGGTGTCTGGGGGTGCCTTTGTGCCCCGGCCCTAAGCCCACGACCTCGCTGCGCCCTCACAGAGTAGCCCGGGAAGGGGGTAGTTGGCGTGGCTCCTTAAGGTGAGGCATTTGGCCTTTTGAGAAACAGGTCATTGACCTGGGGTGGAATGTGGGGTCTTCTGCCACGGCGGAACGTGGTCTCCTGCCACGGCGGGCGTCGGCTCGGCGGCGGTGCACAGGCGTCCAAGAGCGCTGGCGGCAGCATCCGCGGTGGGGTGAGGGTGCGGCCACCCGTCTGACAGCGTTCGTCTCTGCGCCTGCCCATGTCGGCCGCCTGCGCGCTCATCCAGTGTTCGCCTTTATGCCGCCGCGCGCGCTCGCGGGGGTGGGGCAGTCTGGGAGGGCGGGGGCGGGGGCGGGGTCGGCCGTGCCGGGCGTGGGCGGGATAGCCGCCCGGCGGGCCAGGGCGGCCGCGCCCGCGGCGAGGAGCCCGGGAGCTGGCCGCCGCGTGCTGGGGACACTTGTCCTTCCAGCCGGGGTTCTGGGGCCGCGGGGGCGGAACCCCATGGAGGCCATTGGCCAGGACAGCTGCGGAGGAGGGGACGCGGCGCGGGGCTCCGTGGGGCGACCGGCACCCGAGGCAAGGGTACACTTCCGAGTGACGAGGTTCATCATGGAGGCAGGTAACCTTGGCGGGGAAGAAGTCAGGCCTTGCGTGGACGGGACGTGGAGGCCGGGGCCGCGGCGCTGCACCCTCACTGAGCCGGCCCTGGCCCGTCCTGGGAGGGCCAAGCCCGCGGGGCGCGGGCGACTTTGCGGGGTTCCGCTTCCCGGAGGAGGGGACTCGCGGGACACGGAGCTGGCGCGGCTGGGCAGAGGGGAGAGACTGGGCCCGAAACGGACCTCTGCCTTTCCGCCACGCCCTGTGTCCTGTGCTTTGAGCTGCGAGGCAGACGCGGTCATTGTCATTTCACGACTGGACGAGCAGGCGCAGAGAGAGGACGTGGAAAGGAACTGGCCCCAGCCAAAAGGCCGCCGTGTCGGGGCGCCTGTAGATCGGTTGAGGGTACAGCACCTTTGGGCACGCCTGTCTCCCAGCCCACAGGGACACTGTGTGGCACTTGGTCTCACCCGAGCCTTTCGGAGCACGTGCTTGGTGAGGTTCTTGACAAGCCGTGTTGGAGAGGTCCTGTCACACAGAGGATCCAGGGTACGGCTGACGTTTTGAACCCTGTCAGGGCGCCCACAGTGGCAAGGCGAGGCAATGAAACAATCGGATTCGGGATTCCTGTGGAAACATTGTTTCGCCGTCAACTGTGTCTTCTTTAACTGGCAGACCGTTACTTCCCATCTTTGTTACTTTGTGTTCACTCTGAGAAAGAAGGGGTTGGGAGAGTCTGCTTTCAATTCCAGGTGAGCATAGTTTGGGGAAATGCCGTAGGACCATTAATCCCAGTAATCGGTACTTTCACTTTCTAAGAAGAGTTGCAGAGTGTATCGGGAAGCATGGCAGTGTCCCTTCAGATGCTCCAACCATCTGCTGGGAGGGTCCACGAAAGCCAGGGAAGCTTGCTGCCCTTTGCGGATTCGCTGTGCAGAACGAGACCTGAGGGGTCACGTGCAGCGGTCCCCTCTTACTGACATCTCTGGGCATGAGGGCTCCCATGTGGGACCTGTTGATGTAACATTTCCTTGAAATGCTGAAAGCTCTTTCGGTATCACTTTTGAAGGACTTCTTTATAAAATGTAGTGCACGTGCCTTTGCCCTCTGCGTGAGGCTGAATATTGGTCCTCCAGAGATTTCCCCATCCTTATTCTCGGAAACTGTGCCTGTTACCTCATGTAGCAAAAGATGTTTGGCAGGCGGGCTTAAGCATCTCGATATGGGGGAACTGTTCTGGATTACCAGGTGGGCCTGATATAATCATACCCGTCTTCAGAGAGAGAGAGACAGACAGACAGACAGACAGAGACAGGCAGAGTGACAGGCAGAGAAGGCCACGTGATGATGGAGGCAGAGTTAAAAGTTGCTGCGTTGCTGGCTTTGAAGATGGAGGAAGGGGCTATGAGCCAAAGACTGCAGATGCCTCCAGAAGCTGGAAAGGGCAAAGAAATGATTCTCCTCTGGAGCTTCCGGAAGGAACCAGCCCTGCTTGCACTTTCACCTTAGCCCCCTAAGACTCATCTTAGAATTCTGCCCACCGGGAATGTAAGGGAAAAAAATGTGTTTCGTTTTAAGCCACTGAGTTTGTGGTAATTCATTGACGTAGCCCCAGGGAACTCATACACCTTTAGTAGCAGATGTTAAACATAATCTTAATGATTGATCGTTGGTCTCCACCTTCTTTTAGTCTATTGGATGCCATTTAATCTTGTTAACCCTGGTCACTTGTGAATTTGTTTCGGTTCTGTGACCCAATGCAGTGATTTCCTTAG
>NW_024342648.1:228023-233152 GCF_902729225.1 Pteropus medius | reverse complement strand
TTTTTTTTTTCTTTGCCTTTTCTAACCTGCATAGTAGAAAACCAGTACTGAGTATAATCTTTAACCGTAACCTCAGGACTTCCGGTGTCTGATGCTGAGGCCTTTTTTCACTCCTGTCATCTTGGCAGGATTCTGGTTAGGCGAGGTATGGAAGCGGTAGTTATCTCTAGTTAAATACTTGCGAAGGTGAAAACAGATACACGACAGCGTGTGGTTCTTCCCAAGATGTTGTACAGAAGCCGAGACTCCAGGTGCTAACTGAGCAGCACCTCAGCAGTCTGAAGCTTTGCTAGCGCGGTCTGCGGATCTGTAGCTTGGGTGTGACCTGGGGGCTTGATGGAAGAATGGAATCTGAAGAGCTACTTAAGCATTTGATTCCAAGCCTCAGGGGCTTGTTAGTCCATTAGAATCTGAGAAGCCTGGCTCTAAGCCCCTCAGTCACTGCCAGCTCGGATCTAAGCTCTTTGTCTGAGCTGGGCTGTGCACCCTTAAGGGTCTAACCCAGACACTTTCTCCACACTTCAGCAGGAAGTGAGGATCACTAGATTGAAATTTCTCTCGCCTGCTTTCTCTTGACAGGTGTCAAGCTAGGGATGCAGTCCATTCCCATCGCCACTGCCTGTACCATTTACCATAAATTCTTCTATGAGATCAACCTGGATGCCTATGACCCCTACTTAGTTGCCATGTCTTCCCTTTACTTGGCTGGCAAAGTAGAAGAGCAGCACTTACGTACTCGTGACATTATCAACGTGTCAAACAGGTAACAAACCACTTCTGTGCCCAGGCATTTGGGAGGACTTCCTGGTGTCTACCCAAATGGGAGGGCAGAGAAGGATCCCACTAGGCCCTGCCCTCTAGGTGCTAGTAGTTGAGCTCAGAAGAAAATATCGAGGTGGCCTTAAACCAGGGCTGGAAGCACGAGCAGCGAAGGTGGGAATGAGCCTGGTGTCAGAAGCCCAGGGTAGGGGGTCTGTGGGGGAAGAAGCTTGGATAAGATTATGGGAAGCCTCAAAGACCAGATGGAGTGGGGAGAGAGGCGGGTTTAAGAGTCCTCAGTGTCACGGTGTGTGCGAGGGGCATGGCTGGAGCACAGGGATCTTGGAAACGTGTGTCAAAGAAGATTCATCTGGACTCTTGGACAGGACAGAGTGAACCAGTTAGGTTCTGGGGGCCCAATAGATCGACCCGTCATGCAGGCAAGGGCAGGGACCCAGCCGGACCATCGTCTTATTTAGATGGTGAGGGAAACCCAGTCAGAGTTGCTAAGGAGCCTCTCTGGCCTGTTGTGGGCACCGTGGTCAGTGGGCGGCACCTCTGGGCCCAACAACTGTGTTCCCATTGGGAGAGGCTGTAGGGGTCCTGCCAGCTGGGCAGGCTGCGCTCAGGCCTGTGGGCCTGAGAGAAAGGGATTTATGGAAAGTTACTGACTGGCAGTGCATCATAGCCTTTCCAGGAACTCTAATCATTAGGAAAGAGAACTATTTTGGGATGTTTCTCTTTTAATAAACAAGCAGCGGAAAAAAACACTCCCCACCCCCTGAGCTTGACAGGTTCACGGTGTACCCCAAAAGACTAAGAAAAACACGAGAGGGAAGTGGTGGGGGGGGGTGGCTGGAGTCCATCCGTAATTGCCAGGTTCCCAGCAGGGAGGACCGACAGAAGGGAATATTGTATGGATCGCTAATTAGATGGAGGCCCCCTGGGTGGGGTTCTGTGGGAAATTGGAAAATAAGTCAGGAGCTAGGAAGGGTGAGTCATCGGCAGAGAGTTTTGGTTACTTGAGTGTGAATCCTTTTCTCATACATCTCGGTGATCATGCGTACGTGGGAGTGCTGTGGATGTATACGGTGTAAAAAAGTATAGAAAAGATCTGGAAAGAAGGAAAGATAATCTGAGAAATATAAAGCTGAAATACATTTACTCTTCTGAATACATCATCCCCGTGATATCTTTAAAGACCTTCTTTGGGTCCAGAGTGAGAGCCGCGGGCATTGCCATGCCAGGCTGACTGTAACAGGAAGCATAGCCGACTTGGCCTGCTAGAGCTTCCAGCCCCTCTGGAGCCATTGGGACAGCCCATCGGAGCTAAAACTAGAAATTGGCTTCTTTCTTTCATCGGTTACTCTTTTTATCCTGTCTATGACACATGTAGATGAAGAATGATTTATAAAAAATGTAAGTAGAATGGCACTGTGTTAATCTAAGGCAGAAGGACATTGGGGTTTGTATCTGGACATCATGTGGCTTCAGGGGCTCCTCAGGGCCACTTTCCTGGCTGCCGTAACCATTGTCACTTCTCCGCTAGGTACTTTCACCCGGGCAGTGAGCCCCTGGAGTTGGACGCCCACTTCTGGGCGCTGCGGGACAGCATTGTGCAGTGTGAGCTCCTCGTGCTGAGGGTTCTGCGTTTCCAAGTCTCCTTTCAGCACCCCCACAAGGTACGAACCTCTTTGTCCTTTATACCCAAAGCGTACCCATCCAATCCTTGATTGCACTTGGGGGACATAGGGAGAGCAGGGCCACAGCTGGGCGCTGGGGCTTCTGACTGCACACAGTGACCGGCTCAGGTGACCCCTCCTGTCCATTCTCGGAGTTTTCTAAGGCTCTGCCTTTTTGCCTGCTTGGCTGTGGCCACAAGCCCGGATCTATGGGACCCTCTGAAGCCCTTGCAGATTCCGTGACCCATGTAGATTGTGTGCTCAGTGAGCCACAGGGCAACAGGATTGGTTTCGTGACCCGTCAGAGTCCCTGCCCCTGACAGTTGCTGCTCTGCGTCGGAGCTTACCTCGGCTCAGTGGGGCTTAGAAACCCATGAGAAAAACCGAGTCACTCAGATGAAGTGGCACATTTTTGACTGCTAGGAACACGTAAGTCCCGATGGAAGAACTGTTTCAAACGGCAGCAAAAGGGACACATGAAACCCTTAGGGCCCTTGGAAGGGTGGCCTGCAGAGAGGGATGGGTCGCGGGGGGGTGGTGGTGCAGATTGCGACGTGGGGCTCTGTGCCAGGATTTTGTTTCTTTTTAATTGAAATTTTTACTGAGGTAAGTATAGATCGACAAGCAGTCGGAGGAAATAACACAGAGATCCCATTTGGGGAGGAGACATCGCCCAGTCTCCCCGAATGGAACCATTCGAGTGGAACCATTTTGTAAGACGAATACAAGGTAGGAGTCAGGGTGTCGGTGTCGCCGCAGCGCCCCTGCTTCTCGGCGTTACCTGATCTTTACTTGTACTGCACTAGTGCTATACGATCTATTTTTATCACTTGTGCGCCTTTACGTATTCACCACCCCCGTTAGATATAAAACTCCATCGCCACACTGGTCCCTCGTGTTACCCTTTTTACAATCCCACCCCACCCTTCCAAACTGCCTCCCTACTCCTGGAGACCCCTGGCGGCGATTTCGAAGCAGATGTGTTATTGTTATCATTGCGGTCGGCTTCATGCAGAGGCGAGGCAGGCGCGCCCCGGCCCTGTGGGGCAGTCACAGAGCTGAGTCTGGAGAGCGGGCCCTGGTGCGACCCTCGAGCCTCGGCCTTCCCCTTCCGTCCGGGTTTGGGCAGGCGTAAAGTGGCGGGTGAATCCCCTCCAACGAGGGTGCTGGAAGCCCACGCACGTGTGTTCACGCATGTCAGCCGGGCTCACCGGTGTGTTCAGTCGAGTGGGAGGTTCGGGCAAAGCAGCCGTCTTCCCAGAGCGGGAGCTGACAGCTCAGCTGGAAGGTTATTCATGAAGAGTTTACAGCCATCGGCACCACTACAGAATGCGATCACCTGTCTCTGGTCCCCCTGAAAAGAGGCGTCCTGTCACCGGCTGGCCCCTAGCCTCAGGCGGGACACATGGGCACCATGTTCTGTTCTGCAGATGAGGATGCTCTTTCCGGAGCTTATGTTTGAGTGGGGCAAGGGGACGGGCAGAGCGATTGCTGATGGTGACCGGAGCAGGGCCACGTGATGGAGAGGGATTTCGATGGGGGTGGTCATCAAGAGTGGCCTAGGCGGGTTTCAGGAGCTGGGCCTGGAAAATGAGAATGGATGGGCATGTGAGGACGGGGGCAGAGGTGGAGGCGATTTCAGGCAGAGGGAGCAAAGTGCCAGGGCCCTGAGGTGGAGCGCATCTGGTGCGGTCAAACACGGCAGGGCAGTGGGGTGTGGGACATGAGGCTGAGAGGGAGGGGAGGCCGGGCTTGGAGGCCAGTGGAAGGCACTGGGGCTTTTTTCTAAGTGACGCAGGGAGCCATTAGAGGGTTTGAACAGGGAGGCGACTCAGTGCGATCTATGTTTTATGCACATCAAGACGGGGGAGAGTGGCTGGCAGACAGAGGGGCCGCAGTGTCTCACAGTGAGGAGACAGATGATGGGCCCGGAGCCCCGAAAGCCAACTGGCTGACTGGCGTATCTTTGCAGTACCTGCTCCACTACCTGATTTCCCTCAAGAACTGGCTGAATCGTTACAGCTGGCAGCGGACCCCCATCTCCGTCACTGCCTGGGCCCTGCTGCGGGACAGCTACCATGGGGGGCTGTGCCTCCGGTTCCGGGCTCAGCACATAGCCGTGGCAGTGCTCCACCTGGCCCTGCAGGCCTATGGGGTCGAGGTGCCCGCCGAGGCCGAGGCCGAGAAGCCGTGGTGGCAGGTGAGGTGACTGCTCAGTGCCCTGGCATGTGTCCCTCTTTCCTTTGTTTAAGGACTTTCAGAAGTCTGTGTACCCGGGTGTTCATGTTTCTTCGTAGCAATTATCCACGGAGAGAGATGCGGGCTACCCGAGAATACTGAAGCTTGAAAATACCCTGTCATTTCTAAATCTAAGGCAGGGGTTCTCCTTCTTGGCACTGCAGACATTTGGGGCCAGATCATTCTCTGCGGTGGGGGCATCCTGGGCACGCTGTAGGATTTTGAGCAGCATCACTGGCCTCCGCCCATTTAATGCGAGGGGCATCCCCCCCCCACCAGTCATGACAACGAAGAATGTCTCTAGACATTGTCAAGTGTCCCAGGATAGGGGTCGGCCCCAGTTCACAACCACTGAACTCAGCCAGGCACTTTTATCAAATTGAGTGGGAGCTTGTTAGACATCAGAGGTTAATAAATCTGGCCTCACATTGGAAGTATAGGGGGTGCTCT
>NW_024342648.1:166003-225209 GCF_902729225.1 Pteropus medius | reverse complement strand
TGCTCCTGGCCCAGCTCCGTTAGCAACTGCCCGTGTAACCTAGGACAAGTCCCCTCTTTTATCTGGGTCAGATGATCACCCAGGCCTCTTCCATCTGGAATGTTCTCTGTTTTGTGACCAGCCTTGGCAGGCTGGAACTGAACTAGCTATGCAGAGAGCCACCATTATTTCCAATAGCCAAGTACCCTCGCCGCCCGCCCCCGCCATACATTGCGACTCTGCACTTAGTGGCAGGTGCCTTATTTAACCAGAGAGAGTCTAATCAGAACCTATTTTCCTTCTCCTTTCTAGGTGTTTAGTGACGACCTTACCAAGCCAGTCATTGATAACATTGTGTCTGATCTCATTCAGATTTATACCATGGACACAGAGATCCCCTAAGGCCCCGGTCCAGGCCTGCCCAAAGAGAAGCCTGGGACGCTCGGTTGCCAGGGGACGGCGCCACCACATCGCCGTGACGGCTGGTCCCCAGAGGACTGGCTGGGAGGACTGGTTTTGTGCTGCAGGAGACGGGCTGGCGAAGGCAATGACATGCTGCCACTTTGATTATCATGCTTTGACTGTCCCTGGCAGCCGTGGTCCAGACGGTGACAGGAGCCGTGCCTCCAGCAGCAGGAGTGCGCTGTGTGGGGTGGCCCCAAGGCGTCCGAGTCTGCTTTTGTCCTTTGAAAGGATACTGACTACAGTCAAGGAGTAGTGTCATTGGAAGAAAAATCGAAGAACGATGGAAATGTGCCCCCAGAGTTTTTTTTTTAAGTCAGATTTATAGAAAGTATGAATGTGCAACAGATGGGATTTTATTTTGTGTAATAAAAGATGATACAAATCAACAGAGACACCCTGTCTTTTCTCTGTAGCCCGTGCTGCCCCGGGGTGTTGATGGGTGCTGTCCAGACTCAGTTTCCCTTCAAATGCTCTGCTGTCTAGGTGGGCTTGCCCCTTGTGCTCTTGAGAGGTTCCTGGGGCGGGCCCACCATCGCTTCCTGAGGGTGCGATGACACAGCGTGTGCCCATGTCATGGCAGCGTCCCCTAAAGGAGCCCACGTGTCCTCCCTTCTCCACCACTGGGACATTTGTAGGGCTTGACAATCATCCTGCTTGGTGAGCAACCATAAATTTGGAAAGAGGGAGTATCATTTGGGTTCAAAAAACTCAAATCTGACCAAAATGTAAATAGGAAGTAACACGTGGGATTTTCTTAATGTCAAGATACTGAACCTAGATGGGGTGTCTAGAGAATCTTGGCCGTGGTACCCTTCTGACTCCCACTCAAAAGGTACTTCATGAAGGACTGCTCTTGGGCGCATTATAGAAACAGAGCAGCCTGGGTTATTCTCCTTGGGACAACCCACTGGGCTTGATGCACACTGGTGGGACCATCTCGTCAACACATGATGGCGAGGGGCTGGGGACTGTCTCAGGCACTTCTTTGCATTTAGGAGGTTGTTACCAGGAGGGCATGGGCTGTGGACACTGGCTGCCATGCGCTATGGCACCCATGGGTATGTAGAATACCTGGAGTCCACCGGGACACTTTGGAGTGCTCCTCTGCTGGCCACAGGAAAGGGTCACACACTGGTGACAAGTCAAGCAGTAGGGCTTGCTTGACTTTGCAAAGTGACTGTTATTTGTCTTCAGGGTGAGGGACCCTAGTAAATGTCCTCTTTTCCACTATGTCCTTTCCACATCTATATGCTCAGCTCAACTGGGAGTCCTTGGAGGACGGGGTCAGCACCCAGGCTCAGGACCTGGGGCTGGGACTCTGAGCGTAGAAGGTAGCAGGTGAGTGGCCCAGCCTGGCAGGCCTCTGAGGGTAGCTTTGGTGCTCTCGCCAGTCCTTTCGGCCTTCTGCTGTTTATTCTACTTTTTGTTTGTTTTTTAATTAAGTTTACTGGGGTAACGTTGCTTAATACAATTATGTAATTTTCAGGTGTACATTATCGTTTGACATCTGTATATTCTACTGTGTGTTTACCACCCAGAGTCCGGTTTCCTTCAGCTACCATATATTTGATCCCCTTTACCCACTTCGCCCTCCCCTAGACCCTATATGTGACCCCTTTTACTCCGTTTACTTCTCCCCTCCTCCCCCACTCCATTAGTAACCACTAGTCTATAGTCCATGTCCATGAGTCTGTTTCTTTGTCCCGTTCATTTGTTGCTTTTAGGTTTATAGCCACATATAAGTGATATCATGTGATTTTCAACTTTTTCTGTCTCGTTTCACTTAGCATGATTATCTTAAGGTCCATCCATGTCGCAAATGGCAGTGTTTCATCTCTTCTATGGCTGAGTAATATTCCTTGTATATATGTACCACAGCTTCTTTAACCCATCATCTATCGTAGGACACTTCGCTTTCTTCCATGTCCCGGCCACTGAATAATGCTGCTAGGAACATCGGTGTACAAATATCTTTTTGGATAAGGGTTTGCCTTCTGCTGTTTAAAAAGCACCTCCCCTCTGTCATATCCTTTTTCCTTGAAAACCAGGCATAGGCACTCCCAACTCCCTGGCCCCCAGGCCTTGACTGTACTATGCTGACTGGGCACTGCCTGTGGCCGCCACTTATTGCTGATTTGAATGGAACTAAAAGACGGATGTTTCGTATTTGGATTCTCTGTCATCTCTGCCCCAACAAGATCACAAGCTCCTATAGAAACTTCCGTTCCTTTGAGTTTCCTCAGGTTCACTCTCCAGTGAGGCGGCTGGCCCCCATTCGCTTGACGTGAGGCTGTGTTCTCAGCTCTCAGAAGGCGAAAACCCCTACTGTGGACGAATCAGACACAAGGGGGATGCTTGGATAAAGCTCCCTAGAGATTCGACGAGCGTCCCTACCCCCAGCTGACAGCACTGAACCAGGAAAGCACAGCCCAGAAAGCTCTGGGTTGCTGGCACTAACATAGTCTCTGTGGAGATTTTGTGGGTCTAGTTTTTCTTTTCTGACGACTGAATACCAGGCAAGTGGCTTTCGCTCTATGGGACTCAGTTTCCCACTTTATAGATTGAGCAGGTTAGACCAAGTTATATTAGACTGTGATTGCTATTTTAAAATCCCTTGACTTGCTTGTGTGGCTGTCACATTCCCCCGGGACATTTGCTGGGTTCTCGTGTGCCTGTCACACTGCCCTAGGGAGTTGCTGGTTTTCTGTACTGGCCTCTGGGCCTCTCATCTCGGCGCTTGTCACTCTGTGTTTTCCTGATGTGGCAGGGACTGGAAGCTTAATCTTTAATGTGTGTTGTTATTGGAATAGAGATGAAGGAAAGGTATTGGGCCATATTTGACACTGTCTGGGAATATGTGACACACTAGCTCTGCTTTGTAAGGATACTTTGGCCATCGGGTATAAATTAAAGTCAGTGGTACAGGGTGGTTTTTGTTTGTTCATTTTGGCTTCTGGTTACTGAGGCTTTTTGTAAAAAAATAATGGAGGTCGAAGATATACGACCTTCCATCTCTTTTATTTTAGATTCAAAAAAGTCAGCAGTAAGTGAAATTTTGTAGAGCCTGAAGCTTCTAAGAGCTTTTTAGTCTAGAACATGCCTTAATTATTGTAAAGTGATAAATGGCTGAGCCTTACTTGGCCTCTTGACCTGGTAGAAGGAGGAGGACAAACCAGGTCCTATGAGGGACTCAGCCCATCTCTCCCTTTCTAGCTGCGATGGAGTGAATGATGTCCCCCAGGAGATGTGTCCGTGTCATAACCACTAGGGAGGGGACTTATTTGGAAACAGGGTCTTTGCAGATGTCCTCAGAGCGGTATGAGATCCTACAGGTGTGGGAGGCCCTAATCTAATATGATCGGTGTCCTTAGAAGAAGAGAAGAGACACATATAGAGGGAGAAGGGCATGTGACGATGGAGACAGGGACGAGTGGTGTGGCCATGAGCCAAGGAATGCCAAGAAATGCAGGCTACCACTAGAAGCGGAAGAGACGCGGAAGGACCCATCCTTGAAGCGTTGGAGGGAGCACGGCCCCTCCCACTCCTCCATGGCAGCCTGCAGCCTCCAGCACCAGGAGAGGATAAATGTCTGTTGTTTGAAGCTCCCCAGTTTGTTACAGAAACTCCAGGACACTCCTACGTGGGCCTACCCCAGACTCACGGCGTGAACCCTTGTTCCCAGGGTGCTGCTGGGGGATGAAGATGGTGTCAGCTTAGCGGAGGGATGGGTGTTGTAGTGTTGTTTTGCCTTGAGCCATTTGGCTAAGTGTCAACGTTTTTCCCATGAGAAACAGTGTTATATTTGATAGCGTGAGTCAGTGGAAAAGAGAATCCACACACACAAATCAACAATTCTTTTGAGGGAGCACAATCTCTCTCCATAAAGTGCCAGCTATCATGATATGGCATTTGGCCCAATCTAGACCTTATGGTTCAAGGCAGACTTGTGCATCAATGAAGAAGTAAGGGCTCTTTGTTATTTGTCTGCTGTTTTCACCTATTTGTCTTTTTGCCTTTTTTAGAAGTATAGACTCCAGTGGTTGGGAGGGAACTGAGAAACCATTTTTCTCCTTTCTTGGCACCTTTCCTGGAAAATGCGTCCTCTGGCACTGCCAAGTCTAGGAGGGTGGTGTGTGGAGTGGAGAACTAGAAACACGAGGAAACAAGATGTGGGGAGTCTTGGCACCGTCACTGCAGTCGTCATTTGCGAGTCTCTGGCCAACTGCCTTTGTGGCTCCACTGGTGAAACAGACGGGGTGGGTCACAGAGCACAGATGTCCCCATGCATAGGTGTTCAAAGACATCTGGTGAGGGAAGGAGTGAATGGGGGAATGGCCCACAGAGCAAGTGAATAAACGAAATAATGGGTTTTCTTTCCATAGCTTTGGGTTAAAGAGGAAGTCTCCAGTTGGAACCCTTGTGCACTGCTTGGGGGTGGGGGAACGGGATAGAAAATGGTGGCGGTGCTGTGAGAAACAGTTTGGCAGTTCCTCAAAAAAATTAAACATAGCGTTACCATATGATTTGGCAATTCCACTTCTGGGTATGTACCCAGAAGGATTGAAAGCAGGGACTCAGGAATTTATACACTTGTGTTCATAGCAGAAGTACTCACAGTAGCCAGAAGGTGGCAGCAACCCAAGTGTCCACTGGATGAATGAATGAACAACCACGGTTTATCCATGCAATGGAATGTTATTCAGCCTTGAAAAGGAAGGGTATTTTGATACATGTTTCGAGATGGATGAACCTTGAAGACATTATGCTAAGTGAAATAAGCCAGTCACGAAAGGACAGATAGGCTGTGATTCCATTCTGTGAGGTTCCCGGAGGAGTCAGACTCTCAGAGACACAAAGTAGGGTGGTTGGTGCCAGAGCCTGGGGATGGGGAGTTAGTATATAATGGAGACCAACCTCAGTTTGGGAACATGAAAAAGTTCTAGAGATGGTGGCACAATAGTGGGAGTGCGCTTAATGCCGCTGAACTGTACGCTTAAAAATGGTTCAGATGGTAACTTTTATATTGCGTATATTTTGCAATTTTGAAGAAAGAGGGAGTCTTCATGTGTGCCAGGGTTTTGGTGTCAAATTGCTGTGATTGTGGCACAGGGAGAAAAAAACGCATAGATGATAGAGGCTCTATTCATCCCTCTTGCAACCAAATCGAAGTTGTGACAGAGACACGGAGCAAATGGCAAGGAAAGTCGCCTGGGATCTAGATGAACAGAAGCCCTACAACTGGGGAGAGAACTAAGAAATCACCCTGCCACGGGAGGAGGTAGGAGGGGGCAAGGACGCAAGGCTGCCTGGTCCCATGCAGCTGAGTGGGACAGAGGCTGTGGCTGTGGCAGTGGCAGCGGCAGACACCCCTTACAGGGGCCGTGTCCATGAGTGGACTTTTGTGGTGACGGACCTGTTCGCTCTGAGTACCAGCACTAGGTCAGCTGCTCAGGGGGCACCAGAGACTTACAGGGGAACACTGAGTTGTTGGAGTGAGGGCCGAGGTGAGACTCACTCTGTACAGAAGTGTAGCGATATCCACTGTTCTTCTGTTGTGCTCTTCCCCACTCTCAGTGCACGTGGACACAGCACTGCCATAGCCTAGACGTCATCGAACTGGATAACAGAGGTCGCCCCACCCAGAGGAGTCCCTGAAACCCCGCCTCCCCCAACTCATGGCCCCACCCAAGCCACATCCAGGTGTGTCCTTGGAGAGTCAGGTGCCCCTTGCTGAGCAGTGCCAGGACTCACACTGGAGGCAGCTGGCCTCCGTATCTGGTGTGGTTTCTTGAGGCAACTGTAAGCACAGCATCTGTGGATTGCTTGCTGAATCTTAACAGGTGGCCCCGGAGGGGCACAGGCTGGAGCTAAACTTGGCCTGCAGCTGAACCCCTCTCAGGACTGTGCCACTGGACACCTACTACACAAAGCCACACTAATAAAACCGGGAGACTTAGGAGCTTTGCTTAGTACATAGAAACAAACACAGAAAGGCAGCCAAAATGGGAAGACAAAGAAGCAGAAACCACATGAGAGAACAGAACAGAGATCCAGGAATAATGGAGTCAAGCAATCTAACAGATGTAGAGTTCAAAACACTGGTTATAAGGATGCTCAAAGAACTTAGGAGAAGAGTAAATGAACTCAGTGAGAACTTTGACAAAGAGATAAAAAAAAAATGGAAATGGAAATTATAAAAGGGAACCAGTCAGAAATGAAGAACACATTATCTGAGATGAAGAGTACATTAAATGGGATAAACACAGTGAATGAAGAAGAAGATCGAACTGCCCATATAAAGAATGGGGAAGCCAAGGATGCTCAATCAGAATGGCAAGAAAAAAGAATCCAAGATTATACTAATAATTTAAGGAGCTTATGGGACACTATTAAATGTAAAAATATCTGTGTCATAGGGGTACCTGAAGGAAAACAAGACGTTGAAGACGTATTTGAAGAAATAATGATGGAAAACTTTCCTAACGTGGTGAAGGAAATAGACATATAATCCCAGGAAGCTCCAAGAATCCCAAAAAAAGATGAACCCAAAGGGGCCCACACCAAGACACATCATAATCAAAATGCTAAAGGTTAAATACAAAGAGAGACTCTTAAAAGCAGCAAGAGAAAAACAGTTAGTTATCTACAAGGGAGCACCCATAAGACTGGAAGCTGATTTCTCAAAAGAAACTATGAAGGACAGAAGGGCTTGGCACAAAATATTGGATGTGATGAAAACCCAGGATCTGCAACCAAGAATACTTTATCCAGCAAAGCTATCATTTAGAATCAAAGGACAGATAAAGAACTTCCCAGACAAAAATAAGCTAAAGAAATTTATCACCACCAAGCCAGTATTACAGGAAACGTTGGAGAGACTTCTTTAAGAAGAAAAAACATGTATCGAAAACATGAATAAAGAATGGCAATAACTACATTCCTATCAATAAGTACCTCAAATGGAAAACAATTAAGTGCTCCAACCAAAAGACAGAGTGGTTGATTGGATAAGAAAACAAGACCCCTACATACGCTGCCTTCAAGAGACTCACTTCAGATTAAAGGACACATGCAGACTAAAAGGAAGGGGATGGAGATAGACATTGCCTTGATGGACCTAGAGGGTATTGCGCCGAATGAAATGGGTCGGATAGAGAAAGACAAATGTCACATGATTTCACACACACGTGGAATCTAAAGAACAAAATCAGCAACAACAACAACAAGAGCAGAAATAGACTCATAGATACAGAGAATATTTTGAAGGCTACTAGGTGGGAGGGGGATTGGCAAAAGGACGAACAGATACGAACGGATAATTGCAGAATAGACATGGAGACGTAGAGTGTAGCATGAGGAAGATGGTTAATAAAGTTTTAATAAATATGTAAAGGGGAAGAAGGGTACTAGATTTAGCGAGGTGATCACTTTGGGAGTTATATGGATCTCTGATCACTATGCTATATAACTGAAACTGGTATATTATCATATGCCAAATATAACTGAACAAAAAAACTCATTGAATTATACAATGTAAATATGAGCAACTAATTGTCTATTGTTTCAATAAAGCAGAAAAAAAGAATAAAATTGTGATCGTCTTGAGTCCCCCACCTCCACCCTCCTCTGAGGACACACCAGGGTGGACGTTTAGACCAGGTCTTTCCAGGTCAAGATAGTTAGAGGACCACCGTGCAAACTTCCTCCAGAAACACCTCTGACCCCACAGGGCAGGTGAGCTCTTTCCTCCTTCATAAAGGTTGGAGAGGTGGCCGCACGCTCAGGGGAATTCCACCACTCCCAGGGCTTGGCCCAGCTGGGCGAAGTGGATGAAGACACTGTCTTTCATTCCAGATGAGAATTCACCAAATAATAAATCACACACATTACCCAGACCAGGATTGTAGGAGCCTTTCATTTTTTTTATACACATAAATTTTGGTCTATTCTTTAAATTAAGAAATTCAACTACAGACTTTAAATTATTATGCATCTGTGATCTTCCTCATTAAGATATTTTTTTGTTCATCTTTATAACAGGCAGATAAAAATGTAAAACATATTTAATAACTGAACACAGTTGACCAAGCCATTCCATATAATATAATGCTTTATAGAGAGGGGCTCCTTGATGAGACAGGTCCCTCTGCCTGAAGACGACAGAAACCAGAGAAATGATCCGAGGTCACGGTGCCCCTTTTCTGAACCCCACACCCCGCTGAAAGGCAACCTAGGGATTAAACAATCGACACGTACAATAGGCAACTTTGTACAGCAGCAGCGAGGGATTTTTTTTTTAAATATACATGGACCATTTGTTCTATGAATGTGTCTACAACAGAGAATGAAAAGAAGCCCATGAGTGTAGCATTATCTTCTTCAATTTAAACATTTCCAATTTTATTTCTTGTTTAAGAACACACAGACCCTCAACAAGTTGAGTTGCCCTTTTTGTTGTGGTTGTTTAAACAAGGACATGGGGGACAATTTACAAATGGGTAACATTCTCAATGTGCCCTTTGGAAAAAAGGGATGGCTTTAAGTTATCTGTAGCTGGCATTTTAAGTGGGATTTTCTTTTCTAACCAAAATTCCTTTGCCCGAAATTTGACTATTCCTGCTCAATGGTGACATGGCATTCATGTTAACGGTGGAGCCTGAGCATGTTTTGGCTGTCTGCGTGGATGCTCACAGATGTACGTGGGTGCAGGACGGAGGTGCGTGATGGGTGGACCAGCCTTGCCACCAGTCCAGCTGCTGCTCAACTGCTGAGCATGCCCATCTGCACCTGCAGTTTCCATTCTGACCCTATGTCCCTAAGCTACCAGCTGTCCTTCAGTGGCTCAGTCCCAGGCCCAAGTGACAGGCACATGGATGAGTTGTGGTTGGACCCCAACCACCTCTCTGCAAAACAAGAGACAGATGAATTCAGATGGTAAAAGAACCTCTGCTTTTTCTGCATTTCCCTCCCTGGCTAGGGTGCATTCGGGGGAAACTGAGGCTTGGCACACTGGGTGCCCATCCTGCGAGGAGAGGCTCCCGAGGGAACCGTCTGGGGAGCCCAGGCCCAGCTCTCCCCACCTGCAGACCAGGTGTTCAGCCAATGTGGTGAAGCTGACCTCCTCAGCCTTCCGGACTCACGAGAAAGAGCCACAGGTGTGATTAAAGCAACAACTACAAGGTGCCATTGTGCCAGGGGATCTGCCTCAGCATCTGTTTCCTTGATGTCGCCATAGGTGGCTGCAGACACAAATCCGTGCTATCGTGGGTCGAAGTTGTCCTTGAACGAGAAGGCTGGGGTCAAAAGAGTGCTTTGGCGGGTGGCGGGTGGGCATCTCAGCAACAACTTCTTGGCATTTGCCAAAGCAAAGAGTGGGGGTCCAGTTGGAGGTGCCAAGGTGGCTGGGATCTGCACTGCGGCCCCCTCAGGTCCTTTTGGGTTTTGATGGTACCTCTTCCTCCGCTGCTTTCTGTCTGACTCTTGCCGCTCCTCCCCGCCCCCCAATTCTGGGGTCTCCCCTGGGGTCAGAGATGGCAGGGGGCAGAGCTTCACGATTTCGAAGTTGGGGCATGAACAAAGAAAGCCCACCAGCTAGAATTCAGCACTTAGAATTGGAGTCGAAACCAAAAAAAAAAACGAAAGCAAAACTCCCCCTTGTACCTACTGGAGGGGACCATTCTCATCAATACTTTGGTATTTTCCTTTTAAATGAAACAATTCATCAAAAGGATTTTTTCCTCTATAGGCAGGGGTCTCAGAGTGCAAATGTTCCAATTGTAACCACTTTAACCTCTACCTCGCTTTTCCCTACCCCACCTTCTACTTGGGAATCTCAATGGTGACATTGCCAGGAACTGTGTTAGGAGGAGGGAGGACACACGGGAGGGGGAGGGGAGCGGCGGGGTGGGAGGAAAGCAACCGAAAAGATATTCTTGCAGTCTAGTTCTCTGAAAAAGAAAACCCTGCGACAATAAATAACGAAATTTCAAAATGAAAACACCTGGTAAGAGGAATGGAAAGATCATGCTGATAAATAGTTGCTTATTCTTTAAATATACATCTAGTCATATGTGTACGTATATGTCTATACACACATACGCGCACACACAGACTGCGCGTGTCCTGGGGACGCGGTGCTGGGCGGTGCGGGTACTTTCGCAGGCATCTCCCGCGGGTGGGCTGTCTGGGCAGGGGGCATCCTTCTCAGCCCTGCGAAGCAGTGCTGGTCTGTTTTCTTTTGTATGAATCTGTCAATCCAATTGCTCTCCAGTGGGTGCAACAAAGCTCCCGATATACTGAAACCAGTCCCCTGCCCCACAGCACAGCCCAAACGACAAACATCTGGTGGCATTGTAGTGTTCATTTAAAAAAGCTTTGATAGAAAAAAAAGGGGGAACTCAGCTCTTCTTGCTCTCTACTTTTTCCTCCCCCCTCCTCTTCCTCCTCAACTCCTCCAATTCCTCCTCCTCCAACTCCTTGGTCCCAGGTAAGAAACCTTGAATGGACTGGGTTCTTGCAAGTGCCCTGTGTGTAGCGTCTTCAGTCGCCTCGGCCATGCCCTCCTTGCTGGCCTGTGCATCCCACCCAGGTGCGCGTGTGTGCAGGGGTGCATGTGCTGAGAGCAGTTCTGCTTAGAGGGATGTCTCCACGCTGTGGATCGGACTCCCGGGTCTGGAAGAAAACACTGACGAGGTAGCTGACTTGGTGCCGTGCGTGGTCAGGTAGATGCCGCTGTCTATGGCGTTGTTGTTCTGGTTGGGGGATGGGGGTGGAGGGGCGCGCAGGCGCTCCTCGTTCTCATCCACGTCCGTGTCATCTATGAGTGGGATGTTGTGGGTGTAGTCATTGATCAGAAACTCAGGCGTTGCCATGAAGTTATGGATGGAGGTCTTGGATTCCGGTTTCTCCAGGCCTTCATAGAGTGAGCTACGGAATGCTTTCACCACCCGGATCTGGAGACGGAGGTGGGAGGACAGAGGTGGAGGGATAGGGGCCCGAGGTATGAGTAGGAGGGGAGGGAGCAAGGAAGGAAGGAAGGAAATAGGAAAGAAAGAAGACAATCAATGACATGTTGATGCTGGCAAGTTCCACCCACATCAATGGCAGGGGGTCACTGCATGACAAATGTGCATCCATTGGAATGGAACCCTTGGGGTAGCTCTGTCTGGCTGTGGACAGGGTTTTCGGGTTTGGGTCTCAATCTTGTCAACTTATCGACATGCAAGACAGGTGGTGGTGGCTTTCTCTAGGCTGACCTGGGCAGATATTCTGGAACTCAAGAGTGGCAGAAGCACCGAATTCTTGGCTGCTACTCCCTTTCCCTGCACTGGGGGGTGGGAGGGTGGGGGAACTGGCAAAGTGGTCCCTTGGCTCTCTGCAAAATCTGAATTCCAATTTGATAGAACAGAAAGATGCTATCAAGAAGGGAGAATGCTGGAGAGTGGGCTCCCCACTTTCTCTTTCCGAAAAGTCTGAAGAACACTGCTAAGAGAAAGCGCCCAGCCTATGGGTGCATTGCCAACCTTTCTTGAGTGGGTCTCCTTCCCTGGTTTCTCTAGGGACCTCTGCCCTGCCCGCCGCCTCCAGCTCTGCTGGCCACAGCCAGTACCCACCATGCTCAGAATCATCTGGCCATCAGTCTCCCTGTTAAGTCCAGCAGCCATTTCTGCGCTTCTATCTTATTTAATCCCTCGGGGACACTCAACACGGCCAACTGTCCCCCTTTCTGGAAACTTCTCCTGGCTTCCCCGACATTTCCCCCTGCCTGGCCCTCCTCATACCTCACCAACTACTTTGGTCCCATGTCCTCTAGTGCTCCTTCCTCTGTCCCAGGGTGCCCCAGAGCCCTGGCCTGGCCATGTCTCTCCTCCTTTCTGTCCAAACTCTGAGGACCACCCCCTAGCCCTGCCCATGGCTCTGGGGCTCATCTGGTTATGACCAGGCACTGTGGCTCAGGCCCTTCCTCAGAGCTCCAGGCTCCAGAGCTTTCCAGGCCCCCACCTGGAGGCGTGCAAGACTGAAAGTGGCCCCACTTTTGATTTGTACCCATGAAGCCCGCTCAGATGGCCCGATCCACTGTAATAGTTCCTCGTGTCTCCTTATAGCCCCCTGGCTCACAGCTGGGTGCATCTGATTGAGTCATCATTTCCCTTCAAGATCCTTTTTCATCTACGTGTCTCCTACCACCAGAGGCCTTTTGTAGTCTACTGCTACCTGCCCCTCCAGCTTTTCTCAGGCTGTGCTCACTTCCTCCTCTTCAGTCTCCAAGCCAGACAATTCATTTTAGTTCCTCCACTCAGGCTTTTCTACACCTCATTCCCTGGCTACTCCATTAGCATCTGCAGAACTCAAATCAGAATAATACTCCACTGGAAAGAGCTTCCCATAATGCCCTGCTCACGGCCACTGTAGCTCTCTGACCCCTGCACCTCCTGCCAGACCCTGCTCCTAGAATTAGCCCCTTTGTCCCTCTGACCCCTCCGTCCAGTGACTCTTCACCTTCATTTACTCGTATGCTCGAATCTCATTGGGCTTACAAGCCACAGAGTTCCTGCCCATCTTTGCTCACTTTCTGGCCCCCCAGCCTAGGCTTCTTCCTGCTTCTAGAAGCCAGAGTTAACAGAAAGGCCTTTGCTGGGCCCCACTGAGCCAGACGGCCTTGTGCTGAGATGAGAAAGCCAGCCCCTCTCTATGTGACTGAGCGGACACATCATGATTTTCAAAGTCATTCCAGGTCCAAAGTTATAGGATGTTGGTTTTCTTGGTTTAGCCAACGTATAGGCGAACTGTAGCCCAAGGGCTAATTCTGGCCCTCAGGCTGGTTTTGTAAGTTAAATTTTATTGACATACATCTACACCCATTTGTTTATGCATTGTCTATGACTGTCTTCGAGATCCAAGGGCACAGTTATGTAGTCGGGACAGAGAGCTGGTCTGCAAATCCCTTTTTAGGAGAAATTTGCTTGCTGCCCCCTAATTTAGACCATGAATCACCTTGTTGACAACGAGTCCTTTCAACCCTTTAGCATCTGGACCCCAGGCATTGCTCAGCCAAGCACAGCACTCCTACATCAGTTTAAATCAAGCGAACTTCAGTCTTTCAAGTGTAAAACCGTGAGCCACAAAATTAGAATTTTCTACCTCCATATCTTAAATCCAGTTAGGATTTTTCTCTGAATTTGGTGAAGCCACATCTTTTGGATTACAGATGGCTAACTGTTTGTACTCAGTTTCTTAATTTCCTCGAATTGGTTTCAGAGATAGGGGTAACAGAAATTGAGAATCATTTCACATTTTTAATGACAAGAAACAGAGTGCACTTTTTGTAGCCATGGCAGACATGGCTCCATTATCTGGGTCTTTTCTGGCGCCAGAATTGTGGGGGGACATCCACCGTGGCTGCATGGTGGTGGTGGAGTACCTATTCCAGCTGTTGGCCATACCCTTGAAGTCACAGAAATGAGAGCAAGCTGCATGCTGCTGCCCTTGACCCTGGTCTTTGTGGTGGTTTTGCCAGCAATGATCAGGTGACTCTGATTACACCCTTTCCCCTTGCTGAGCTGGTCCCCTCACTTGGACCTGGGTCACATGATCAAGCCAGGCTTCTGCTCAAACACATCCACAGGACTCCCTGCACCTGGCTGAACCCCAAAGTCTTCGCCTGACAAGGGCAGCCAGCTAGCCTTTCCCTCCGTGGTGTCTGCTGCTCTGGCCTGAACGTTTGCTTCATGGTGCTCCTTCTGGGTGTAACCAAAGACTCACTTTATTATTTGTCTTCTCACTGGCTTCTGGGGAGAGATCGTCTGCCTGTTCGATGCCTATCAACAGAGCCCAGCACAGAGTAGTCGCTCAAGTACCAGCAGGGGGTTCCAGGGCCACCCGCTCGAACATTCCACTGGTCGGGGCTCTCAGTTGGGCTCGTACCATCCTGAGAGTCTGTTACACCTCCAGGTTCCATTTCCCTGCATTCAAATCTTGGGCTATTAAGAAAGGGCTTGGCATTGTTCCTATGATGGGGTGTTTTCAGGCCACTCGACACTGAAGGGCATGGTCAATTCTTGGGACACTGGCTGGGTGAGAAGTGGCAAACATTTCTAAGAGACGCCATCCTTGGAAGACCAAGCTTGCACACAGGGCCCAGGGACCTCACTGCCCTCAAAGCTGTCAATGCTGTCTACAGCCCAGACACTGCCTCGATGTTGTATATACACGACCTCCACACCACCTCCTCCCGTGTCTGCAGCCAGGGCTCACCCCTTCCTGGTATGCTAGACTTATGCACCTGCTGCTCCTTCACCTCCCCTCGGAAGGCTAACGGGCCATCGGAGAAGGCCGAGGAGCACCCTTGGCACCCTCTGCACCTCTTCTGCTTCATTTTCTCTCCAACATGCCTCACCTTCAAACACCTCACACATGCCACTGTTCTCTTCTCTGTCTCTTCTCACTGGAACATAGCGCCCCTGAGGGCAGGGTCTGTCTGGTTCACTGATGTCTCCAGCACCCAGCATGACACCTGCACCCAGCAGGGGCTCAGTGGGTGAGTGCTGAAAGTGGGAGTCTACACAACATAGCATGTGTCTACCATCATGGCTTCACCCAACCAGTGGCTCTTCATGCACTTTGCTCTAACCAGCTATCCTGAGTCTCCCCTGGGGCCATTATACCTGCCCTTTCCCCTGCAGAGGCTGATCGTCCCACGCTGGCCTTTTCTCCTTATTTGGAGCTCAGATCACATATCCAGCCTCTGAGACGCCGTCCCGGATAACCTTTATCCAAAATAATGCTCCTAACATTTCTCTCGCTCTGCTTTCTCCTCTTTGGAGGCTGTCAACCATCCGCACTTAGTGTAAGCTTGCTTCTCTGCTTGGGTTTTCTGCCTGGGTCCTGCCCCTGCATGTAAGTCCTGGCCTGTCTTCACTTCAACTGCAAGCTCTGTTCGTGAAGATGGCGGGGGTGGTGTCCAGAATCACAGGACTACCCCAGGCACTTCAGACTGAAGCAAAAGGATGCTCGTGTCAGATTCTGCAAGGTGACCCTGCTACCACTGGATGGTTGGGGCTCAAGCAGAGGGGTTGAAGGTCACGGCTAAATGTGGAGGTGCCCTGTTTTTCCTTTGACCTCCAAGCACTTGAGTTTGCGATGCAGGTGGGAGCTGGGATGGAGAAAGGACGTGAAAGCGAGGAAGCAAGCCAAGGACTGAGGGGACACCCGCCTCATTAAAGGAATGCAAAAAGAGAACAGAAAGAAAAGAGGAGAAAAACCAAAGCAACGGCTCCTGAACAACCGGACAACAGTAACAACAGAGACTTTGCCCGACACCTTCTGGGCTTTTCTCCTCTGTGCTGTGAGACACGCAGGCTCTGGGGGTCGTCATGCTCTTCGCCCTCTGCTCCTTTCTCACTGCTGAGGCTCACAGAACTCAGAATTCTTCCGTCCTACTCCTTCCCTCCCCTTCTACTGCTCCCCGAAAGCCCCCACGCACTTGGCGAACATGCCTGTCTGTACCAACCACGAATCCAGAACCTTCTGTGGGAGGAAGGGACCTGTCACCTCCCCTGGAATCTGGGCTTTGAATTCAGAGCGAATTCTGGACACAGCGGCCAGGGAGAGCCATGGGAACTGTTTAGCAGGAACTTTGGGATTCCCAGGTCCCAAAACCTCCCTGTAGGCGTGAGCGTCAATCATGACTTGAAAGTGACACAAAGACGTTGTGAGATGATGTCAAGCCAAAATGCTAATGGCTGGTGAGTTTTGTGCAGATTGCCTCCTATCCTGTGTGTGGGCTTGTGTGCGCACGACCGGAAGAGCCCAGACTCACATTGACAGTGTCAAGAGGACATCACACTAAGCTGACCCAGGCATAGAGAGTCCTGTACTTTTCAGGGGATTGGCTTTGCCTCTTATCCTGGTTGCGTCCAGCTGCAGGGCCTCAAACAAGTCTCCTGAGCTCTCCAGACCCTGGCTTCCAGCCCTGGGAGTCAGCCTGGAAACGCCTACTGGGGACGGCTCCGAGCAGGGCATCGGGGGTCCACCCTAGGCTGTCAGTTGCCGTGTGCTTTAGGAATTGCCTGGAAGACCCTTCCTTGGGCTAGGGCCCATGGTTGCAGAACGGCTCAGACAGGGCAGGGCTCATACTGTTCCTACTGTTGAGACGGTGTGTACAACATGAAATAGCTGAGAAAAAATGTAAATACACTATTCCCAGAATCCCAAGCAGGTAGCCTTGGCTCTAAATCAGTGAACTTCCTGAGAAAGGAGCAAACAAGACTGCTTTAACTTTGCAGGGTTCCTTCCTCCCTGGGACTGCCTTAATGATGGGCATTGCTGTCCTGGGAGTGAGTGGTGAACACGTCCCTCCACCTCCGGCCTCTAGAAGGATGTGTCTAAGAAAATCGTGGCGCTCACCAGGCCTGGATTTGCCAAGTTGGATGAAGGTTTTCACGTTGCGAAAGCCAATTAAAATAAAGCAGCTGCTATGATCTGGTTCTGACATGGTTAATCAGAACTAAACAGCCCCAAGGGAGCCCTCCTGGCCACAGCTGACCAAATTCACCACCGGCTCCTGCCCCTTTTGCCGGGCTGGGCCAAGAGTCCTCTCATGAACCACTGTCACAGTAAACGTTCGAGTACAGAGGCCCAGCATTGCTGCAGGAAGGGTCGGGCCGGGCTTGGTTGGCTGTTTGAATGGGGAACAGGCTTTGAATGTGTGGCCGCGGAGGGGCTGGAATGAGTTCGTGTGTCCCCACTTGCACCTGAAGGCATCCATCCAGCGCCCTGGACTTGCTACTCATATTGGGCCACGCCTCGGGCATGCTGACACTCAGCCAGGGAGTGTGATTGGGGCAGGAACGGGGGCGACTGACATACCAAGAGGGGATAGGATTTTGTACCCCCTTGGTTTTGAAAAGACTGAAAATGGTTATTAAAGAACACTCTTTCCTGAGCTACTCAGATGGGCCGGCCTCAAGGCCACGGCTGAGGTCCCGTGAAATGAGGTGGTGACCAAGAAGGCGAAGGTGCTACACCCTGGGCTGAGAATGAAATGGCCATGATGGGGACCGGCCACCACTCTATTCGGGGTGGAGAAATGCCCGAGTGAGCAGGAAGGAGGCAGCCAAGCCCATCTGGAGCTGGGAGGCCATTGTCTTCGACCAAGGGAATGGGGACCGTGTTGGGACTCCCAAGTCCCGAAGTGGCAAAGACATATACGTGCATGGGGGGCGGGTCAGAGGTCAGCTACAAAGGGTAGGCAGACGTAGATGTGGATACACTGAGCCCCAAGAATCGTGGCCTCTCCGGCTCTCCCTGGTCACCCCTCTGAGGGGTGCTCCTCTCCCTCTGGCTCTGAGGACATTCTCTAGACATTTCCAGCATTGGTGCTATGTGCTGGTGCCCGCACTGGTGAACGAGATCACCTGTCCCTCAGGCCCTCAGGCTCATTGTCCACCTAGGCCTTGGGCCTTCCACCTGGAGAGCCTGAGATTCTCACTGGAAGCGACCTCAGCCTGGAGGTCCTGGTGTGCTGGAGACTTGCCCCAGAATGAAGGATAAGGAACAGACTGGCCAGGAGGTAGGCAAGGAAGATAGGAACCTTCCCGTAAGAGCTGGGGTTTTCCTTAGGAAACCTTGTGATCCGTGGCCTCTGTACCTCCTACAAAGCTGCCCCTCAGCTAGGCTGGGAGCTCTGTCATGGCTGGTACCCTGCCTTTCTTCTGACAACTTCCAAGGGAGGATGAGGGTCTGGGGCTAGCCCCCAGTCTGCCAGGCCTTCCCCTGATGAGGGTGCTGGGCTTGGAGATTTCTTGGGGTCCTTGCAGCTTGGACTGGGGGCTGGTTCAGCGTTCCAAACCAATCTGCCACACGGTGATGATGGCAGGAAGTAGTTTTGCTCGGCAGCTTCCGGAAGCAGGCGCGTCCTCCGGTGTTGCCCGGTCCTCCAACCAGCATCTGTTTCCACAATGGGGTTCTTTCTGAGGTGCTGCTACTCAACTGGGACGAGCCTTTTAGACTGGCCCTTGTGAGCCAAGACATTGGGACGCCCTTGCTGTCACGCCAGCACCCTCAGACAGAAGGTGCTCAGCTCTCACTGGGTACCTGCTACCTGCTCCTTGCTCAGCGGCATGTGGCGTGGAAGGGACTATGCCCCTTCTTTTGGCCAGGCACTAGTTAGTGCCTCCTGAAGTGCCCTGCTGGGCTCCTGGAAGTGGGAAGGTGGAGCTACTGGGGAAGAGATGGCTGCAGAAGGAAGGAAGGTGCCAGGAGCTGAGAAAGAGAGGAGAGAATCTGCCTCCAGGGAGAAAGCCCAAGGAATTCAGAGGGAGCCAAGAGCTAGCAGACCTCACTGGGAGCACACAGAGCAGGCCAGGGCTGGCCCTGGAGTGGAACAAGGCCAGAGCTATGGAGAAGGTCTTAGGGGCATGTGGAGCGGGGTCCATGTTGGCTGCCTTCTTCTCAAGTCAACATATAGGCAGATGGACAGACGGGAGATGCAGAGAGAGATGGCAAAGGAACACTTGAAGGAAGTCCAGGAGGGAGGGACAGGAGCAGGTCAGCATGTGCCCCTTGCACAAACCTGTACCCGCTCTTGTCCCTTTATTCCCAGGAAGGAAGGTGCTGCTGACCAGTCGGGCCCTGGCTGAGGTGCCTGGGAGGCTGTGTACCATGTCTGTCCTTAACACTGTGGCCGAGCTTCCTGTGGATCTCTCTGGGTGCAGTGGTAGCAAGGCCCCCATGGGACAAGGCCAGAGCTTTCCAGCCCACCTATGACATCTGTCAGCCAATAGTTGTGGCCCAGGTGGGTGGCCCAGCGAGTGTGTGAGGGAGATGGAGGTGTGCATGGTCTGTGGTTTAGAGAAGGGGTGTGTGTGTGTGTGTGTGTGTGTGTGTGTATGCATTCACACTGTTTCTGAAGGGGACAAGGTGGCCCAGCAGGGACTGGCTTGGCTCACATCCCTTCCTTATCGGGCAGAGTGGCCTGAAATGACAGCTTAAGCAAGAAGAGGGATGCCCCCCACTGGGGACCTCTCACCAGTTCCTAAAAGAAAAGAGAAGAAAAAAAGACAAGACGAGACAAAAGAAAAAAGGAAAAGAGAAGAAATCAAGCCAAAGAAAATCCCAGGGTCTGGTGGGGGAAACAGCATGGTTAACGACTCCCGTCTGTGGGGAAGTGGTGTGTTCACCGAGGTGAAAGCTGCCAGGTCTCACTGGAAGGAAAGGAAAGAGGGTAGCATCGAACCATCCCGGCAGGGGCTCTGGGCTCATACTTGAAGGTTTACTGTTTAATTTTTGTCTTTGTGAAAAGATGTGAGCAATCATGGAAGTTTCTACCTCTTTAGGACAGCCCCTGGGTTCTCTTTAAAACGTGACCGACGTGGCGGGAACTTTTCATTGGAGCGTATAGAAGGGAATTGATTTCTTCCAGCTTCTCTGAGGAAGGAGGAGAGAGGGTGGACCGGATCGGGTTAAGACCTTCCAATGCAAAAGCTTCTTTGGAAAGAGAGAAGGTCTTTGGGGAACAAATGGAAATGGAGCAGAGTGCAAGCTGCTCGGGGCGTGAGGAGAGCTCCAGCTTGTGAGACACCTTGGATACGTCTAACACTCGGCGGCTCAGAGCAAGGGCCTATGAGGCACGTAGCACCTGAGCAGGAGCAGCTGTCCACCACCAAGCCACCTGGTGACATGTGACAGCAGCCTCCTAAAGCTCGCTTCAGCTCTACCGCCTTTGAAAATCACCTCAAGGAAAGTTCTAGAAGCTGCCACTTTAGTCCCAAGTAGATAGGCTAGATTCTTCCGCTGCAAATGATGCCAAAAAGGCACTTGCCCTTCCCACCCCCACCCCGCCCAGCCCTGGAAGGTGGCCCTGAGCCTCCGTGCCTCCCTTTCGCCGCCCCGTCAAACACCGACCCAGGCCCCACCCTGACACCAGCCACCACCAGAAGTGGCCCAAGTTCATGAAGAACCATCGGCAAATGCAGACAACTTCAAGAAAAAAAAAAAAACCAAAAAAAAAAAACAAACCAATGACAGAAAGAGCACTAAATGAAAACTAAAAAACCAAACAAAGAAAATGACAGAAGGTCCAGCAGTGCCATGGACTCAGTACATTTCATAAGAGAATATGTCTTTGTAGAGACACACCGTCTGGGCGGGAAGGACTGGACAGGGCAATAAAGAAAGAACGGAAAAGCCACGGTGAGCGGAGGATGCAAGACTGGAAAAAAGAGAAGGAAGAGTCGGGGGGGCTTTTTCTCCCCCAGAGATGCCATTTATGAGAGAAAAGGGGACTCAAGACTCACTCCCAGCGGCACTGGTGGGATTGGCAGCAGAGAGAATTACGTGAGTAGGGGTAGAAAGATTGGTTACGTCATGGAGCTGGCTGAGGACCGAAGACCGCCGGCGCATGGCACCCTGAAATGAACCGCTTCTCTTGAAGGTACTCACTACCTCCATCTGTGGGAGAGAAAATGAGATAAAGTTTGGCTTGCACTGTTGTCCCGGCTACGGCACGGGGGCGGGGCTGGGCGAGGACGGGGGCCACGCTAAGCACATATCCTGACAGCAAAGCCTCATCTAGGTTGACCTGCTCCCTGAGAGCTGACGGTGCTCTGACAGGGCCGTGGCCATGGCTGAGGCCAGCCTCTGTGTCATCCACCAAGAGAGGGTTTGCTGAGCGAATGATTAGTGCTCAGAAGACTGGGCGGGTGGGTGGTTAAAAACCGGCACACTGAAAACATTTAGTCATTTGCATTCACGGTAGACCCATGGCAAGCCGCTCGTCAATAAGTACCTGTGTCTGGCAATACTTCGTTATCCTAGGTCAGTGGTTCTCAACCATTTTTTCCGCCCCAACACACCTGAGGGATATGACATGCTCCTATTAGAAACGAGGTTCCCTGTGGCAGCGCTCCTTGATAGCACCACCTGGGCACTGGGGCCCTTCCCTGGGCCTGGCCTTCCTTTCTTTATCCTGCTCCTCACCCTGCCAGCCTGCCTTGCCCTGCTGGGAGATGTGACAATCACTGTCTTTCTGCAGATCATCCAAGTGATCGAAGGGTACCCAGAGGCAGCCTCAGTGGAAGAACGGATTTAAAAGGAAAGGGAGGAGGCGACAGGCATGGCAGGAGGGAGAGCAGAGAGCCTGGGCTCTGGGTAGCAGATATAGCTTTTGCTTTGTCCCCTGCCCTTTAAGCTTCTTAGGAGTCAAAAGGGAAGTGCATCTTTGGGAAATGACAACCATGTGAGTGAAGTCGGTGGAAGGCGCAATGACTTTGGACTTCCTGACTCTACCTTGAACTGGATGGGGGCCGGGGGATGGGTCAGACCCAGGCGTGGAGTCCCAAGGAACTGCAGCTAACATCTGGTACTGTGGCCAGTGACTGTTCTGCCATCGTGAGACCATGTGCCTAGGTTCTGGGAGGCCAGCCCAGCGTGGCACACTTTTGGGTGCCTCTTTTGGGAGTGCCCTCGGTGGGATGGGGGTGGGGGAATCTTTGGCTTTAGAAAGTAGACCTAATTTCTGGAAAGTGCTCTGTAGTTCATTGGATGATGTGAGCAGCAAAGCAAGTATGCATTTCTGGAGCCCAGAGTGCACTGGCTACCTGCTTTGGGACCAAGGCAAGGGGCCCCACCGCACCCCCAAGCCCTGTAGTAGCTACACGGAGTGTCTGGCATGGGGCCAGACTTCTTGGAAGAAAAGCAGCTTGAGTGCCCACACTCCCTCTACTCCAACCAAAACGAATATGTCCATCATTTCAACCTTTGGATGCACTGCAGTCGGCAGCCGAGAGCCCTTTCTGCCCAGCACATCCCACTCTTGAGCAGGGGATCCTCACGGCCAGGACTAAGACCTGTGAGTGAGGCATACCGTGCACCCACGGGATGTGGGGCTGGCACAGTACCAAGTGTGCCTCAAAGCACTGAAGGAAGATGACCCAAGCCATCACGTTGCCATCTCTTTGGGGACCAGCTCCTCCCTAGACTGAGCAGATGTTTCTAAGGCTATGGAGACAGGTCTGTCTCAAGAGGGAACCCTTACTGTGGCAAAGGTGACAAGGGAAGGGAAAGATGCCTTTCCTGCCTCTGATATGGCCTCTCTGCATGGTGTCCTGATGAGATGATGGTTATCAGTTAAAATGCTGCAGAAGTGTCACCCATTCCCCCACCCCCGGAAGCCCAGTTGCTGCTGAAGGTTCTTATTGGTTTATAATGGAATGTGAAATAGACCACATCATGAGCGCTTTGAAAAGCTCCATGTTCTGGAGTTTCGAGGACTCTCTTTTATTGTGGAATGACCCCCCAGCCGTCTGATGCATTCATATGTTAGTATGGAATGACGGCGAGAGCAGGTAGCAGGTTAGAAATGCCTTCACTTAGCAACATAAAAAGTGGTGCTGGCCTCTGAAATCTGGGGAGCAATTTTGTGGTTCACAAAATTCAGAAATCTAGGGCCAACGGCCTGGAGAATGTTTCTCTTTCTTGGGGGTGTACATACAACCTGGAGGGGGCCTTTATTTCTGTTTTTCAGGGAGGTATTTTGAATAAAAAAGAACAGACTCTGTTAAAAAGTGAGCTAAAGTAACCAATTGCTTCAGCATTGTTGAGAAGCGTGGTGAATCTGGTGTGACAAAGTCAAGATCTCCTGGAGGAATAAGCGGCTCTATGGAGGGGACATGGAGTGTACTAGGGGGATGAGGGGATGGAGACTTAAGCTCTGCTGGCCCACACTCACACCGGATGACCTTGGATAAGTTTCTTCTCTCTAGGCCCCATTTCCTCAAGTGTAAAGCAAGGACCTGACCAGCCAGTGTCTACATGGACAAGTTGGAACAGCCTGGAACTCCAAGATTCCAACTTCAGGGACTTGCTCTATTAGCAGGCAGCAGCTGCAGGCCCAAGACCCCACAGGCACACAGAAGACAGACACACATTGGCCGAAGCACTACTGACCTCCACCCAGACGCCTCAGATTGGGGCAGAGCTGCTGTCTCAGCTGCTACAAAAGCCAGGCTCACCATCTTAGGCTTATTGTCGGAAGTGAAATAGGCTGACCGGGGGAACAAGGTGACGTTGCACTGCCCCCATCCCCTGCCAAGGCTCAAGCCAGCTTCCAGCTTTGCAACACAGACAGACAAGAGCCCGTCGGGGCCAGGACGGGGTGGGTGGGGGCTCACAGCTGAGTGGTTGGAAGGCAATGGGGAGACCTGGTCGCGTGGCTACAAAGGTTACTCCCATTCTCCTACTCTGCTGGACCTGAGACATTCTTCCCTGGCCACACTGGCTTAGGTGTGCAGTATGGCAAGAGGAATGAGCTAGAGACCTGGCCTCCCACTTCTCCATAGCCCCTCGGGAGTTCCTTAAACATAGAGTTCTTTGGTGCCACATCACCCGGCCCTGTAGGATCATCAGCTCTGGGGGTGGCCCTGGACTCTGCAGTCTTGGAAAATTCCCTGGGACATTCTGCTCCTCACTGATTCCAGTGCCCAGACTGAGTGCACAGATGGCTGGTCACGGGGAGAAATAATTGCTGTAGGTGTTTGTGCCTCAGGTCCGCAAGGATCCACGGTGGCAGAAGGGAGTGAAGTCTGTGAGGTTTCGCAAGGTAGCAGCCTTTGAGTGGGCTGCTGCAGGATGAGTAGGGGCCCCGAGGGGCCACAGTGGGAGATGGGGAGGCCTGGAGCCCAGACAGTGGCCGGCATGGAGGCATAGCGACGCGGGTGAGCACAGTGCACATCCGGAAAGGGAGCGGGTTTTACAGGGATGCAGGGTATTTGGGGTGACGCTAAGAGTCAGGGGCGTAGGATGGGGACAGAGGCTACATAAGCGATGGCATGGAGAGTGGAGCTGGATGGGCCGAGCTGAGCAAGGGCTGGAGGAGTAGGTAGGAGGCTGGGAGCCTGTGGCCAGAATTGAGGCCGAGGCCTGGGAAAGAGAGCCCCGTGAGTCTCCCAGGGTTGTGCAGGAGCAGCTGGTGAGCATCGGACCCAGAGTGGGGCAGGCACAGGCTGCCAAGGGAGGGCGCTTTTGGGATGAGCCTGTGGCGATGTGTGACAGGCTGGAGGCAGACAGCGGGGAGAGGTGTGTTCTCAGGTCCTGCCCCAGGCCGAGGGACCCACAGTGGGAAGTTGCCTAAATAGACTCTGGAGAAAGGCCAGGCCAGGTGCACAATGGTGTCTTCCCTCTGGTGAGACCCTGAGGCTGGCGGTCTTGGACTGGAGGCGAGTGGTAGGAAGCCCAGAAGGGGCAGGAAGGGACTGGTGTCACCAGGTGGCTATGCTTAGAGGAGGCTTTGGGGGCCTGGGTGGCAGCAGGGAGCCTCAATCCAGGCAGAGAGGCTGGTGGCTGTGCCAGGAGGATGGAGGTGGGGGCAGAGGGTGACTGGATTGGACATGTGCATTTGAGGAAGCAGAACTGAGCTAAGGAGCCAACGAGCCATGTCGACGTACCAGATGTTTAGGGAGACAGGAAGAGGGTCTGGAATAGCTCTGGGGCTCTGGAGCCATCATTCAGAAGCTGGGGGCTTGGAGGAGGTGGGCTCGGGGTGCCAGGGCCTGTGGTCTGGGCTGAGTGCAATGTGTATGCTGTGTGGCATCTTGGTGCAGGTGTGGCACTCCAGGGTTTTTGGCTGGGCGGAGGAGGAGGTGGTGAGTGAGGGGCGTTGGAATTGTCCAGGAAGAGACCAGCTTCCATGGGGCCTAGTGGGGCAGGTTGGCAAGGGCTAAAGGAGAAGGTGTAGGAAACGCACTTCAGGTGACGCAATGGGGCTGAGGGCAGGATCCCCTACAGATGGGGCAGCTCTCACCCGCTCCTCTTTCCTTCCTTACTAGGTCTGGCTTCCCAGGTCCATGGGATTTTCAACACTTGAGGGCCACAGCAGGGTGGACCGATGTCTCAGCGGGAAGTGGGGGTGCCAGGCAAGCGAGGTTGAGGAACAGAGAGCGAGGTGGAGAGGGGATAGGAAGCCACCAGTGAGAGCAGGGCTGATGGCACTTCCAGAAGGGTGTTGGGAAGAAGCCTTGAAGCAAGATGGATGGAGGGACAGCCAGACCCCGGGAGCTGGGAGGATGCCTTGCAGACCTTGGCAAGAACCTCTGGGACACTGAGGGCATAGGCTAGGCTGCGATGGGATCACGAGCGAGTGTGTAGGAAAAACATGGAGAGACAGCAAGTATGCAACATTCTGGCAAGAAGCCTGGCCAAGAAGAGTCGGGGGCAGAAAGCAGGGCTGGCTCTGGCAGGCAGGCTCTCCTGAATCTTTGGCAATGCCCGTGGCCGGGTGACTTTATAGAGGACTGCAGCTCTGATATTTGGAGAGTGAGGATCGACTTTGTAGCCAGAGTCCACTTCCCAAAAATCGTCTTTTCACAGAATTCACAACATAACCCAATAAACAATGAGCTCACCAAGAGCTACTTGAAATGGGCATCATCTAGCTTATCTCCAGAATGTCACTTTCCTGTGACCTGGGGAAGTTCCCACCAAATGAGGAGAGGCCTAGCAGCTCCACAGAGACCCCAGAGAGACAACCCACTACAGGGAGGGCCACCTGGGCTCTAAGGGGACTGACGGGGACAGGCCATCTCAGTGCCACCATTGCTGGCGGGCATGTTCGGGGATGGCATATGGACACTAGCAACTGCACTTGTGATGGTGGCTGCAAGACCCAAGGGTTTCCCTGTCAGTCTCGGGCTCACCTCTCCCATGCTCTGCCTCTTCCTTGCTTTCACCCCCTCAAGGCAAAAAAAGCTAGACTAGCCAAGTGGCATGGCAGCTTACCTGAGTCTGGATCCGGTTGAGGCCCCGGAACCAGAGGATCTGGCCTCTGCGGAGCTCCCGCTCGGCGTGGTCAATCTCTTCCTCCCCCTCGGCCAGCTCCTCGTCGGTCATCTCATCCTTCCCAGGCCCGTGCCCTGCCTCCTTCAGGCACTTGAGCTGGCTGGTGGGAATGGTGGCAATGACCTAGGGGGTCAGAGGTGAGGGGCAGCAGGTAGAGGTGCCATTAGAGCAAGGCTGAGCCTTTCAGGGTGGGAGCTCTGCTGGGGCCCAGAAGGGACTCAGACTGCTCCCCTCCCTCTGACACTAGCTGAGGCCAGCGTCTCCATCTCCCCATCCCCCCCCCGCCGCAGAACTGGACACCCTTTCATTGTTTCTGAGGCTGCATGCTGGGGCCACTTTTGGTGCCAAATGCCACTCTCCAGAGGGCAATCCAGCCTTTTTCTTCTGGAGGGCATTGTTTTCCATGTTTAATAAAAAACAGCAGACCCAGAGTAGTCCCTGGGGAGTTGGGTGTGCAGCTTTTCCCAGAGAGGGGGCAGTGATGTGGCTGGAGCCCAGGGCCCCGGGCGGGGGGCCTGCAGTCCCCCAGTGTGCATGCCTGTGGTTCCTCTGTACTCTTTCCCAGCCAGCTAGAGTGCCAGAGGGGCGGCCAATGCAACCTTCTCTCATAGTGTGTGCATTAAGGTAGGGGTCCCTGGCCCCCAGGCCGCAGACCGGTACCCCAGTCAGTGGACTGTTAGGAACTGGGCTGCACAGCAGGAGGTGAGTGGTAGGCAAGTGAGTGAAGCTTCATCTGTATCTGCAGCCGCTCCCCAGCGCCAGCATCACCGCCTCAGCTCCGCCTCAGATCATCAGACATTAGATTCTCATAGGAGCACCGATCCCTGGTGCCCAAAAGGTTGGGGACTGCTGCATTAAGGGATTCACCTTACCAGAGGGAGCTGTGGCCTTGGCCCCCATCTCCTGGGAGGGAACCTCTGGGCCCCTGGCACATCCTGCCTAATGAGACGGTCTTGGTTTGCCCGGGCTGTGGGCTCTGCCATGCAGTCTATGCTGACAGTGCTTTCTGGTGGGAGCTTGGGCCGCACACTTCCAGGAACTAGACACTGAGGGTCTAGGGTCAGCCACGTGGGTGCTCCAGGCCTGCGCGATGGACCCCTAGTAAAGTCTCTGGACACCACTGCTCAGGGGGCTTCCCCGGTGGCATCACTCCGTGAGTGTTGTCACACACCGTTGCTGGGAGAAACTATGCTGTCCACATGACTCTGCTGGCACGGGACCTGGAAGCTCTCGCCTGGTCTCTCCTGGGCCCGGCCTATGTATGCTTGATCTTGGACTTCCGGCCTTTAGAGCTATGAGAGAATAATCTGTGCTGTTTAGGCTGCCCAGGCTGTGGCATCCGTGGTGGCGGGCTGAGGTGAGTAAGATGTGGAACAAAGTGGACCCTGGACTCAGCATCCTACGCCAGTGTTCTAGACCTCCTGAGAAATGCTTTCAGAGGCCAGACCAGCCCCTTCTGTACTCCGAGCAGCCCTAGCACCCAGCCTCTTTCTTCCTGCTTTAGTCCCCAGGTGATGTGAACTCCCCTGGGCAGCTCACAGAGCTCGAGGTGTTGGAGTTTCCCTTTTCATCAGCTCAAAGCATTTCCTTATTCCCTTTCAGATTTTCTCTTTGCCCCTTGGAAAATTTAACAGGGTATTTTTTTATTTTCAAATATGTGGAGATTTTCCAAGGTACCCAGTTGTGAGAGATGATTTTTGGGTCCTTTCATAAAAAGGTGGTTTTGTCGGGGCCCTGTGACATCCGAGCCATGGTCCTTTGCCTTTTTTCTGCTAATACTGTCACTTCTGGCCTTGCACCTGGGTTGTGGCATGCCCCAGGTCTGAGCACGGCCGCGTGGTGCCACCCACCTGAACATGCTGCATGCTTTCCCAGGCATGAGTTGTGTGGCTCCGGGGCAGGGAGCCAGGGCAGGGTTCCCTGGGCTGCCCATGATGCCCCAGCTTCGTGCCTGTCACCGGTGCTGTTGGAGAGCAGATGGGAAGGGGACAGGGCTGGGAAAGCTGACAAGGCAGACACTCACCTGTCCCCAGACCAGCTCCCCAACGCCAACAAATAGGCACCAGAGCCACTGCTCCGTGGACAGGGGGGAGCAGCTGAAGGGCTTTCCACCAAACTGGACGATGACAATCTGCAGGAGAGGGGTGGGAAGAGGTGGGTCCAGCCGTCACAGCTACTGATGCCATGCTACTCCTCCAGCATTCGGGGCCCACCCTGCCCTCCAGGCTGGCCCTGCCACCCTGCTCACAGACTCAGATGGGCTGTTGGTTCCTCCAGGCAGATGGGCCTCTTGCTGGGGCTCAGTGAATTAGCCATATTCCAAGTTCCGTAAACCTGATACTTTAACATGTACTCTGCAGGCATATGCTGCACATGCCTCGTTTTGGACGCCCTGGTGACACACCTGAGTCACCTTGCCTGGGCCTCTTGCTCCCTCACTGTTGCCTCTGTGAGAAGAAGCCTGTACTCAGAGGTGAGCATTTTAAATACAGACCAACTACCTTCTGGGTTACTGGGCTCTCACACTCCACGTCACTGTCCGTTGCCCTAATTACCCGGGGCCACGTTCCAGACAACCAGGGATAGCCCTCTGCCCCAGCACCCCGAAACCACTCACACTAGCGAGTCCTCAGGCTGCTTACCTCACCTCATGGTTCTTCCCCCCAAAACTGAAGTAAAGGCTCTTTCTTGCCCACGGTTCCCCGTTCTCCCTCAGCCTCCTGACTAATCCAAGTGCTTCCTCGGGTGGTCCCCCACACTGTGGCAGGCCCCCTCCTCTGAGAACTCTGAGGAACAAAGTATTCTGGCTCGTAAGACTCACTATACCTGATGTTTTCTATTACTATGCTGTGTTCAAACGTTTGGCCCTTCCCGAGAGCTGACCGACCAGCCCGTCCACAGCACTGTGGCAGGCGGAGGACTGTGGGTCAGCACTGGGGACAGGGTATCTCCAATGGAAACTTCTGGAGTTATGGTTGCCTCCCACCAAGGAATGAAGCGCTAGCAATGGCGGCGACAGACCTGAAGGACCTGTGAGAAGGTCAGTTCTGAGGAAGGCCCACTGAGCCCCGTTGGACGCCAGCAGATGGACCCGGGGTGAGGCCCGCAGTGATGTGCACAGAGGCCGGTAGCGGGGGCACATGATTCCCCGCTGCCCCACCTTTTCCAAGAGTGTAGCCGCCCCTCCTACCTGAATCGCAAAGGTGCCCAGGACGATGGTGCAGAAGATGGGGTTGCCGAAGATGCCGTGGAAGACATTGCGTTCGCCGTGGACCTTGCGGGCGTTGACCTCGTTGAAGAGCTGCATCATGACGAACGTGTTGAAGATGATGGTGTAGTGCTCCGAGGGCGGCGAGTGCAGAGGCGCGTTCCTCCCGCTGTCGATGTCGAAGAAGAGTTCCCCTACGAGCCAGATGCAGTGACACCACTGTCAGGAGAGCGGAAGGAGTGCCCCACCCCATGGGGTGGCAGTCGAGGCTGAGGTCTGGGCCTCGGAGGTGGGGGTCTGGCACTGAGACCAAGGGCAGGAATAAAGAAGACAGACCCATGCTGCTCCCAAGAAATCAAAGAAAGACCCCCTAGAAGTTTCCCAGATACTGACATTTGGGGTCCCCCCCACCATGACTCCTGTACACTGAGCTTTGAATCTGCTGCCAGGAATGTGTGCTGAAGGCGGAGCCTCACTAGGCTCTGGAGGACAGTCATGCTGACCCAGGCCAGCACACCATCCAGGATCGGCAGACACACAGAGAGCGCCCCAGTATAAAGGAGAGAGAACACAAACGGACAAACCAACAAACCCGCCCCTGACATAAACAAAGGAATCTGCTAAATGGATCCTGCCAGATACGGAAGACAACTCCGAAGATGACAGAACAGCTGCCACTGGTGCCAGGCTTCCAAGAAGCAGCCGGTGTGCTTGAGCAACTGTCCCCGACCTTTTTGGCCCCAGGGACCGGGGCTCCTATGAGAATCTAACGCCTGATGATCTGAGGCGGAGCTGAGGCGGTGATGCTGGCGCTGGGGAGCGGCTGCAGATACAGATGACGCTTCACTCACTTGCCCACCGCTCACCTCCTGCTGTGCGGCCCAGTTCCTCACAGGCCACAGACTGATACCAGTACCAGTCCACAGATAGAGAATTGGGGACCCCTCTGTTAGACATCTCAGCGCCTTCCATGTCTGGGCCACAAGCGTGGCCAGTAGCTGGGGGCCCCATGGTTTTTGTCCTGAGTGACCTCAGAGCAGACTCTCCCCGCCAGTATCTCCTTCTGCTGTCCACACTCTGCCCTCTGCCTTCTCTCCGCTTCCCTGCTCTCCCCCTTCTTCCTTCCTGACTCTCTCTTCCCCTCTTCCCCTCCATTTCCTTTCTGCTCTCTCTCCTCCTCTATTCTTCCTCCTCCTTCTTCTTCTCTTCTCCCTTTTCTCCCTTCCTCTTCTCTTTCCTCCTTCTCTCTCCTTTCTCTTCTCTGCTTCCCCTCCTCTATCTCCTCCTTCTCCCCGCTCCTCCCTCTTCTTCTCTCTCCTTCTCTCCCCTGTGGCCTGGTCCTTTGCCTCCCACAACGTCCAGCAGGGCGCTCTGGTCATTGTCCCCTGGAGAAATAGTCGTGGGGTGAGTGGACAGGTGGGTGAGTGAGCTGGGTCTCAGTGTTTCATGAGACATGCCACGTGCTCTAAGGAGCAGTGGACAGTTTCTCGGCTGCTCAGGGGCTGTGATGCCTGGGTGGGGCGCACGCACAGAGGGACAGCAGGGAGTGAGCGCCCAGGCGTTCTCACTGGAAATTGGGGCCCCGGGTGGTCATCTGTGCCTTCTACCACCAGAAGGAGTCAGAGCCTGCGGGGCTGGTCACAGTGCAATGTGCCCCAGGGCGGACCTACCCACGAAGAGCAGTGTGAAGATGATGGTGAGCTGGTAGACCGCATGGCCCAGGATGTTCTTCATCATGGTTCGAGATATCAGGGGCTTGTCCCGGCCATATGGCTTCCGCAGCAGCAGTGACTCAGTGGGCGGCTCCGTCGCCAGGGCCAGAGAGGCAAACGTGTCCATGATCAAGTTCACCCATAACATCTGCACGGCTTTGAGAGGAGAGTCCTGTGGAAAAGATGCAGTCACTCCAATGTGGGGCTGTAAACCCTACCAGCCCCCGACTCCGGAGAAGAAACTCAGCTTGGAGTCAACATCACTGGGTTTCATTCCAGAGAAAACGCGACAAATCCAACGTCGCCATAAAACGTGACATCCCTATGTTTTCTTAAGGTCAGCAGACAGTTTTCACTGGGCTTTTCGATTCCTGCTCTTAAAATGTTGCCAGTCTCCTTTCTTCTCTCACCTGGTGGCAGCGATCTAGAAGGTGTGGTCCAAATTGTTAGTAGGAGGTTGAAAACCCCCATCAGTTGCCTCAGACTGTGAAAGAGATGGGTGGTCTCCTGGTCTCCCACGGCCAAGGGGGAGGAAGAGGCCCAAGCTGCATCAGACCTTCCTTCTCCTCATCGCCTCTGAGTTGTTGGTTAAAAACCAGATTCACAGAAGCCGGACATCAAGGACCACGTACTATATGATTCCATTCCTATGAAACTTCCAGAACTGACGGATCCACAGAGACAGAAAGCAGATGAATGGGTACCAGGGTCTGGGGAAGGGGAGAGTGGGGATTGCTAGGGGTGATGAAAAACTTCTGGAATGAGATAGTGATGATTGCGTAACATCACAAATGCACTACCGTCCACTGAATTGTACACTTTAAAATGGTTAAAATAGTTATTATGGTACAATTTATATTATGGGAATTTTTTCTCAATAAAAAAACCTTTGAAAAGAAGACAAATTCTGGACAGTCACTAATGGGGAGAATTGGACTATTGAGAAGGAGAAGAGGCTCCTTCAAAGGTTAAATATAGAGCTCCCAGCAGAATCACCACTTCCACTCATAGAACTAGACCCAGGAGAAGTGAAAACGTCGATCCACGCAAAGCATCGTTATTCGCAGCAGCCAAAAGGTGCACACAGTCCAAATGCCCACGGTTAGAGGAACGGAGACATGTGTTCTGTAGCCATATGCGATGGAACATTATTTCTCCATCAAAAAGAATGAAGTATCAATCCATGCTAGAACGCGGACCTCAGAAACATTGTGCTAAGTGAAAGGAGCCAAATACAAAACCCATATATTATGTAATCCTATTTATATGAAATGTCTAGAATAGGCAATTCCGTAGAGACAGGAAGTGGATTGGTGGGTGCAGAGGTGGGGGGAGGGGGAATGGGAAGACTATGAATGGGGATGGGTTTCCTTTTGGGGCGATGGAAATGTTCTGGAGCTAGATAGGTGATAATTGCGCAACGAACACCGTGAATGTACTGAGTGACACGGAACCGTACACTGTCAAATGGTAATTTTTTGGTACGTGAATTTTATCTCAATAAAAACATATCTGCAGCAAAGAAAACACTTGTCACTCCCAACTGGGCCCTCAGGCGGGAGCTTTCAGCCTGCGCACCTGCCAGAGGCTTCCTCTCTGCACTGGGGTCGGACATACGGGGAAGGCAGGGTCTGGGAAACTGGCTGCCTCCTGCAGGCCCCGTGGGTTGCGGGAAGGAAAACCCAGGGTCTTCCTTGGGCAAAGTGGTCCCCGGTGCCCACCTGAGTAATGCAGGCGCCTGTGAAGGCCACGATCACGGCCACCACATTGACCGTCAGCTGGAATTGCAGGAACTTGGAGATGCTGTCATAGACATTGCGGCCCCACATGACCGCCTTGACAATGCTGGTGAAGTTGTCATCAGTCAGGATGATGTCCGAGGCCTCCTTGGCTACATCAGTCCCTGCGATGCCCTGGGGGGGGACACACACACAGTATCCATGGGCCCCTTCCCAACCTCCCATCAACCACCCATCCCATCTGGGCTGATTCCCTGCCTTTCATTACAAAAGGGGCTCCCCACCAGCTGGAAGCAATTATCATTTCATCCAATACATCCTTGTACTAGGAAGGGGAGGTTGTCGCGTGGCTTTGCTCATAAACAAAGAGGGTGCCACCGCCATGTGGCCACCATTGGGTCTTCTGTCCACTGTGAACTCGCTAGAGCAGCTGCATAACGAGCTGCTGAGTCCTGGACGGGGACATCTTTGGCAGAGCAAGTACATGTTCTCCTGGCGCACACAGGGATGTTTGGAAAAGGACTCCAGTTCTTGTTGCTCAAAGGCTCTGATGCAGGGACAGCTTGGTTTTCACAGTGCCCAGGGGCTAGGGCTTAGTCCTTCTCTGGGTCTTAGGTTCTGGGAAGGACTGGCCAATGCCCCGGTGCCTGCCCATGGTGGGCCACATTGAATGTGGCGGAGTAAAGGGCACTCCTTCTCAGTAGGGTGGGGAGAGGGACTTGCTGGGTTTCTGCCTTCAGCAGCCAAGCACAGCTCCTTGCAGAAGGCCGTGATGCCAGGGCTAGCTACCTGGGCTAGTGACTTCCACCCTTTCATCTTGCTCGGCAGGGTCAGGGTTTTACAGAAAGAACTAGCTCCACATAAGCAACAGCAGAGAAGTGCAGAAGAAAAGCTTGTTTGGGGACTCTGCTGCTCACGCTTGGGGCAGAGGTCCACTGAGACAGGGCTAGGAATGGGTAAGGTAGGTGCACCACTGACAAGCCCCCTCCCAGCCCCTCGGTAGTGAGGCCGGTCCCCACTACCGAGCATCATCACACCAAAATACGTTTAAGCTAATGACGCATGTGTCCCTTAACTGGCAGAGCCCGTAGAGGCCCAATCGCCCAAGATATGAGAGAAACTTCTGGCACTCTGCAACCCGCCTTAACACTCACTCCCAGCTTCTTGCACAAAGGTAATGTCCTTGAAACACAAGGCCCTGCCTGGTGTGGTGAGACAGGCTGGCACTGGGCGGCTTACCATGGCGAAGCCCACGTCTGCCTTTTTGAGGGCTGGCCCGTCGTTGGTGCCATCCCCGGTCACGGCCACCACCTGCCGCTGCTCACCGGTGGTACTGTCAATGATCCCTGGAACATAGAATGGGGCCTTGTGTGACCAGCCCTGGAACTTTTGTAAGAAAACCTTTTGAGGTTTCGACTGTTCCTATGGCCCCCAATCCTCTGTGCTCCCTGTCATCTTCAAGATGAAGTTCCTGTGCCTTGACTGGGAGCCCCATCCCCATCCTCCCTGCAGGCCCATCACCCAGTGAGATGATGCAGGGTGGCATGACTTGGTAGAAGGGAAGGGCCCAGCATTGTGTGACTTGGATAAATGCCTCCCTCTCCTGGGCCTCAGTTTCTCCATCTGTTATGATGAGAGGCCAGGCTAAACTGGCATCTCCCTTTCCAGAGAAATGGAAGGGTGAGCTTCGCCATGTCAGTCCTTTGAAGGGGTCTCAATTATTACCTCTATTTTCCCAATGAATAAACAGGTTCAGGGCGGGCCAGTGACTTCCTCTGAGACACAAGCCAACTCTCTAGCAGTGAAGGGTCTAGAGCTGAGGACCCCACTTCTTGGTCACGCCCTGGAGACCCATTTGGGAGCTTGGCTTTGGGTGTATGGGACCAGAAAACATGCTGGGGTGATGGCTACACCCAGGGAATGTTATGTTCCCTCTGGAAAAGGTAAGGGCAGGGGCGGGGGTGAGCAGGAGTGAATTCACTCTATTACCTTTGACCAGAGTGTGCTTGTCAGTGGGAGACGATCGGGCGAGGACTCTCAGCTTGGGCCACACCTTGTCCAGACGCTCCTGTTCTATCTGGGAGGGGGAAGCACATAGCAGCTGCAGGGCCTGGGTGGGCAGGCAGGCAGGGCTGAGCAGAGTGGGGGTGAGTATGGACAACTGGCTAGAACCTTGGACAAAGCCAGGCAGCCCGCTGTGGGAGGGCACATGGGCTGGGCCTACCTCGCCTTTCTCATTGCGGATCCTCCGGTTGAACTCCTTCCCCTCCAGGCACAGGAAGTCCTCCCCAGGCTGGATGATGCCACACTTGGCCGCGATAGCCCGAGCTGTGTTGATGTTGTCCCCGGTCACCATGCGGACTGTAATGCCAGCACGCTGGCATTTTCTGATAGCTTCAGGGACCTGGAATAGACAATAGAGATGGGCCATCAAAGCAAGACATAGTTGTGTCTAGGCTGTACCTTTTCCTCCATCGAAATGTGTAGCACCCCCACCACCCCCGTGGTACTGAGGAAGGGCCTCTGCAGAGGGGTGGGCCTTCAGGAGGCCTGGAGAATAACAGCCTGTCTGTTTTGTCACCGCCACCAGCCTAGCGGGCAGTGAGCAGGGCGCTGCCCTCAGTCCCTAAGCCCCCAAGGTGCTTCCTTTACTGTGCTGGGCCCCAGGGACCAAGAGTGACTCAGATTCAAGCTCTGACACCACAAGCAAGGCTAGGAGAAGCCACTAGAAGCTATTATTCTGTTGAGGGGCGCTGTCCGAGTCATATCTGGACAGGTGACTGTAGAAATCACCCGGCTCCATCAACCTCATTTTCCACTGCAATATGGGGACCCCCAGAGCGGCTGAGCCAGGATCGGCCCCAGTTACCAGGCCAGCTGGCATGGCAGTTGTGTCAGCTCTGGAAGGATGAAAAAGGGACTTCTGTCTCCAGCCACTCTGCCAGATGGCAGGGCCCACTGTGGGCCTGTCCCTTTGGGGCCTGACTCAGGGCAGGCTGCCAGCTGTCAGCTGGCTTGTGGCCAAACTCTGGGCACCCCCTCACTTTTTTTTTTTTACAATATAAAATTTAAAAGATTTAGAGTCACGGGTTTTACATGATAAGGTATTCTTACTACTCATGAGGGGAAATGGAACATATCTTGGTTGCATAGTACACATTTCCATTTTCCAAATATAATACTGGATTCTGAAGAAGGGGAAGAAAAAGAGATCCCCGTGGTGCTGAGTAGAGAACAGGCTGAAGGGAGTTGAGACCAGCCAGGAGGTGGTGGCATGTCCCAGAGAGTAGAGCTCAAGCCTGGACGCGGCGGAGAGTGGAGGGCTGGGAGGAGCTGGGGGATTTCAGATACGGAGGTCAGAGATCGGGCCAGACCTGTGAGATAGATACTCAGAAATGGCCCTGGCAAGGGGTGCAGCCTGGGGACCTGGCTACCTGCTCTGTCCGATGTGCCCACTGTGCCCACGTGAAGGATGCTCACTGCTCCAGCTGAGACGGAGGTCCTGGGGACTGTCTGTGCCCAAGGAGAGAGCTTGACAGCACAGTGTACTGGATGTGGCTCAGCGGCCAGGCCTGGGAGCCTGGGGACAGGGGGTGAGCTGGGCCGCCAGGTGGTGTGAGTGGGGCAGGGCAGCCAGGAGACCCCAGGGGAAGTGGGCAGCAGGTGAGGCTGGGTGGGGTGCAGGTGGATGCTGACCTGGGAGGTCCCGCATGCTGATTGACCCTGTAATGTGCGTTAGGGACACTGTCTGCTCTTTGAGACTCTTGGGATGCTGGATAAGGAGCTATAGGGAGATGCTCCTCTTCTAAGGAACTCCCTCCTGCCCCTGAAGCATCTGGAAGCCACTCCTCTGCTGCCACCACGTGGCTGTGATGAGCCTGAGACCTGGGAGCCCTGCACCTGGGCCTTGTTTGCCTGCTGCATGTGGGTAGAAGGAAGGCCCCCTCCCTCCAAGGGTACCCTCTCCTTCATGGGGCGACTGTCCTTCCTCACTTGTCTCCCTGTGGCCCAGCTCTGGCTCGGCCTGTTCACCATTCATACAGCTTGCCTTCAAGGCCCCTGCGCCCCCCCAGGGCGGACACCTCCGGGCCCTCCCCTGCTGTTGCTGTCTAGGCCTCCAAGGTTTAACAGAGTCCCACCCAACGATCCGCCTGCATCAGCACCCAGGACTCTGCTGGGCCCTTGGTGCTCCCTCCTTGGCCCCCACCCAGCTGGCTGATCTCCGTGGGGTCTGCCCGTCCTTCCCAGCCTGGCTGTGTGGGTGCCATCTGCTGTGCAGACTCTCACTGTCGAGCCAGAGAGAAGCTGTCCCTTTCTCTGGGCCCTGCCACCAAGGCCAGTTTCCGGATTTTAAACAAGCAGCCATCTCTGGCCTCAAGCTTCCCCTGCCCCATGTTTCTGCCCACCGGCAGCCGCTGCAGCTGAGCCTTCATTATATCCTTCGAGGGCCTTGTGTCCATTTATGTCCAAAGTTTTCCTAAGATGAAAACTTACAAAAAAAAAATAACATCCCGGTATGCAGGGCTGGGCCTCACCGCACTCTTATGCAGTCATTCTGCACAGTTTCATCTGCCCCCATCACCTCCAGTCTGGTGTCATTGCCACTTCTGTAAAAGAGCCGACTCGGACCAGAAGATCTACGAATACATCTAAGGCCTCCAGTCTTATATTTAGTCAGCTTTGGTTCATTTAACAAATATTTCGACCAGAAATTAGGGCTCTTTGGCCCAGGGAATCAGGCCAGAAGGGCTCCTTCATGCTTCATGCCTCCATCCAGGCAAGCGGCTGAGGTGGAAGGGGAGGGCGGGCTGCTTGTGATGCTGCTGAAATGGCCTCGGCCAGGGCCTTGGGAGTCCAGGAACGTCACCTTCCTGGGTCTGTGACATACTCCAAAGGAACTTTAGCCTTCCGGCAGCGTCACACAGCCCCAGTAAGCTGGGTGGAAAAGTCTAGAGCTGCCACTGTAGACACCTCCCAGGATGTAAGGAGGGGACACCCACCACCCTGGGAGCATCACTGAACATCAGCCACAGGCCTGCAGCCATGCCGGGGGAAGGGGGCATGGGTAAATGTTCCATTCACAAGGAGAAGGCTATCAGGTCTATGCAAGGGCAACGCAGCTTTATGGCTCAGCTTTGCTGTGTGGATACAACGCTCCTCCACCCTGTGCCTCAGTTTCTCCCTGGTCTGATGAAAAGAAAGGTCTGGCCCCCATGTCTTTGGAGTTGGCCCTGTCACCCTCAGCAGTCACCTCTCCTGTTTTCTCAGGCTGCTCCTCCCACTGTCCCTTTCTCTGGGCCTGTTCCTCTGTCTGGAAGTCTCTCCCCTCCCCTCCGCCACCGTCTGCTTCTTCCCAGGCCAGCCTCCAGGTGTCTCCCCTCTGCACGCGTCTTCTCGGAATTCCGGGACATGCCATCACTGATGACCCACAGCCGGTGTTTACATATGGCAAGTACTGACTTCTGAATCGTGGGTCTTTCATACGTAATCTACTGTGTAAATGCTTGTCTCCCGGAGGACAGGCCAGAAGCTTCTCCTCCCTCATCTTAGCACCCCCCCAGGGCTGCTGGTACACATACATGTGTTCAGGCTAATCAGCAGGATCAAAGTGGCTCCGCTTCTGACATGAGGTGAGTGTCACGGGAAAGGCCCTGAGAGGACAGAAAGGATCCCTTCCCGCCTCCGGCAACTTGCACCCCTTGTGCCTCGCATATCCCCTCTAATGCTTCATGTGCTACAGCTGCCACTGACACCCCAGTCCAGGACCAGCCCTGGAGGCTCTCCCTCCCTAGACGATCTCTTATCTTTAAGGACCGACAACTCTCCCCATTGGTCCTTCACTCTCCACCTTGTCCAGCTTCTGCCTTGTTTGTCTTCAGAAAAGGCATTGGCAAAGTTGTCTGCACGTGCTGGTTCCCTGCGTCGTCATCCCACAGAACCTGGTCAGGTCAAGGTCTCCAATAACCTCCCAATGTTGAGGGCCTACGTCTGCTGTGACCGAGCTAAGCTGCCCTCTTGCTTCAGCCACATGGCCCTCGTGGTTTCCCTTCGCTGTTTGGCTCCTTCCTTTGAGTCTCCTTCGAAGACTTTTCCCAGCTCTGTTCCAGCTGCACTGGCTCCTCAAGACATTACTCATATAAAGATGCTTCTGGAATCTCTCTCCTGCTGGGACCATTGCTTTGAGCTATCTACTCTTACAGCTACTTGCCCACTTGACATTGCCACAGGATTGTCCTGAACCTTACTTGGGCCCAACTAAACCCTCGACTGAGAACTGCCTCACTCTGCCCCTCAAACCTGTGTTCCTTTGGGCTTCCCAGCCCAGCGATGGCAGTGCCATCCACCCCATTTCTCCATACCAGAGCCCCAGGATTCATGCTGACTCCTCCCTCTCCTTCCATCAATCCTGCGGGTGTCACAGCTGTCAAAGTTCTAACTGCCACCCTCTTTCACTTGGTGGAGGCAGAGCCTGAGCCAGGCCTGGAGACCAAGTAGGAGGGGACCTTCCAGAGGGCAGGACAGACTCTCCATGTGGGTGCAAAGGTGAGAGGACAAGGAGCGTCAAGTGTGTTGTGGACGGTCTGGTCTGGGCTGCGGCGGCCATGCTCCTTAGTGGACCTGAGGCTCTGCCATCGCCCACCTTTCCAGACTCCTATGGGCAGCCAGTTTACTCTACCTATCATTATGGTGTGACAGCTGGGAAGACAGAGAAAAGGGGCCGTTCCCTCCTTCCATTTATGTCCAAAGGCTACACCGTGGAGGCCAGATAGGAATAACCACTGCCCCTCCCCCCATTGCCAACAACTTGGGCTGCTCCCAGAGGGGCGGGTGGCTACCTCGGGCCGCACAGGGTCTTCGATGCCCACAACGGCTATGCAAGTGAGGTCGCCCACAACTTCATTCTCGTTGTCCCAGTCAGGCTCCTGGGTGGCAGAGAAGTCCCGGTAGGCGATGCAGATGGTGCGGAGGCCATCGCAAGCCATCGGCTCGATGATCTTCTTCACCATGTCATCCCGGTCCCGAGGGCGGAAGCCACGTAGTTCGCCATTGTTATTTAAGATGTTGGTACACCTGGGGTGGGGACAGAGCAAGGGGAGTCCGGGCAGCAGAGGTTTCTCCAAGGAGGGAGGCGCTCTGCTTGTGTGGGGCTGAATACTGTGTCTTCCCAAGGTCATGTTCTTCCCAGAACCTTGGAATATAAACCTGATTTGGAAATAGGGCGGTTGCAAAGTTAAGATGAGGTCATACTAGATTAGGATGGGCCCTCAATCCGATGACTGGTGTCCTTATACAAACAGGAGAGGACACAAGGAGACAGACACACACAAGGACGAGGCCATGTGACAATGGAGGCAGAGGCTGGAGTCACGCGTCTATAAGCCAAGGAACACCAAAGACTGCCAGTGACAACAGACGCTGGGAGACACAAGAAGGACTCTTCCCTGGAAGCTTCGGAGGGAGTGCAGCCCTTGCCACGCCTTGATTTCAGACTTCTGGCCTCCAGAACTGGGACAAAATAGATTTCTGTTGTTTATGGTCTTTTGTTCTGGCAGCCCCAGGAGCCGGACACTCACAGACCGGTATAGGTTAGGAGACCAAAGGGAGGCTGGGGCACAGGACTCATCACAGCTCCTCCCAGACTCCACAGGAGTTGGGGTTCATCACTCCCGCCTTGCTGCACTTTAGGGCAAGAGTGTGGCACCTGGGCAAAAACTGAAAGCCGCGGAGTGGCCCGTGAGAAGGCAGCAACCCGTGAGAAGGCAGCAACCACGATACGACCTCTGGTGACCCTCAAAGCTTCACAGAAGGGCCCAGGAAAAGGGCAGGCTGGCGGGAATTGGGTGAGGAAGAGGAAGGAGCAAAGGAGCCAAGGGCTCCAGAAGCAGGCGTGCGGGAGGGGTGAAACGTGGAAGAAGCTGGGAGCCTGGAGGCGAATGGCGTCATGTCTTATAAGCCGACGCACAAACGTGGAGGTGGGTGGGGATGGAGGAAGAGAGAAGCCAAAGCCAGGAGGTGGAGGCTGATCAAGGTAAGAGGGGGGGGAGGTTGGGGCACTTGTAGGCGGAGCTGCATGCTCCCCGCTGTTTTTCTAATAGCTTTATCGAGATATAATTCCCAAACCACACAATTCACCCTTTTAAAATGTACAATTCAATGGCTTTTAGTATAGTCACAGGGTTGTGCAACCATCACCAAAGTCAAGGTTAGAACATTTCCATCACCTGTAAAAGAAACCCTGCACAGGAAACAAAAGTAAAAAAAAAAAAAAAAGATAAACTGGACTTCACAGCTGAAAACCATTTGTGCATCCGAGGACGAATCAAGAGTGAAAAGAATATTTACGAATCAGATATGTTAAAGTTCTAATATCCAGAATATATAGAGAATTCTTACAGCTCAACAATAAAAAGGGAAACAAATCGAAGATGGGCAAAGGACTGGAATAGACATTTCTCCAAAGAAGATGCGCGTATGACCAGCGAGCACATGAACGGGCGCCGATATTACCAGTCATCAGGGAAATGGCAAGCAAAACCACCATGAGATCCCTTTTCGCATCCACGAGGATGGCGATGATAGTAATAATAATGATTATTACATGTTGGCAAGCGTGAGGAGAAGTCGGAACCGTCATGCATTGCCGCCGGAAATGTAAAATGGTGCAGCTGCTGTAGAAAAAATGATGGCAGTTCCTTAGTAAGCTAGTCACAGAATTACCATATGACCCAGCAATTCCACTCCTAGGAATATATACAGGAGAACTGAAAAGACATGTTCAAAGAAAAAGAAAATGTTCGAAGAAAAATGTTCATAGCAGCAGGATTCACAGTAGCCAAAAGATGGAAACCACCCAAGTGTCCGTCGGTGGATTTGTGGATAAACTAAATGTGGTCTATCCATGCAACGGAATATTATTTAGTCGTAAAAAGTGGTAAAGCACTGATCCACGCTACAACATGGATGGACGTTGAAAATGCTATGCTGAGTGAAAGGGACCAGACGCAAAAGGTCACGTATCGTAAGATTCCATTTATATGAAATGTCAAGATTAGGCAAATCTGTAGAGGTAGGAAGATTAGTGGTAGCCAGGGGCTGAGAGGGGGTATGGGAGCGACAGCTTCATGGGCACGGGGTTTCCTTTGGGGGTGACGACAATGTTCTTCAACTAGATAGAGGTGAATGTACTTAATGCCACTGAACTGTACACTGTAAAGTGATGAAAATGGCCACATTTATGCTGTGTATATTTTAGCACAATAGTAATACCGCAAAGCCTGAATCCTTCAGCTGGACCCCAGCCCCTGGTGTCCTCAGCCCTAGGCTCGCTCCTGTGACCAACTCACTTTTTCAGCAGGATCTCCGAGGCACCCTTGCTGAAGAGGCGGAAACCGCCATCAGGCATGCGGATGACCGTGCTCATGGACTTGCGGACCGAGTTGAAGGTGTACACTTTGTAAAGCTTATCTTCTGGAATCTGTTCCCGCACAGGCTGGAAGTCCCGCTTCAGGTCCAGGACGAAGCCCAGTAGAGCGCACTCCGTCTTGTTGCCCACTTGGCGCGGGAGGGCACCTTCCTTCTCTGGAGGCTGTGAGGTGAGGCATATACCAGCATGGAGCTGGGGGCCCAAGTCCACCCTCCTTGCTACCCGTGGGGTCCCAGCCTGGCTATGGTCACCCCGTCTTTACAGTGTGGTGGCAGAGAGCCGGAGAGGGCCTCAGGTGTGGACTAGACAGGCAGGTTTCCCACCATTCACTGGGCTTGGAAGGGGCTTCCAGAACCAGCAGCCAAGGCAGGAGTCCTGGGGCCAGGGATGAGGGGAGGGTGACCAGCACTCCAGAGACCATCAGAGCTCTGGCCAAAAGTTCTTAAGAGAGCCTACTGAGCCCTTGGCGACAGCTCATGCTGTACTCCCGGCCAGGCCCCTTCCCTCGTCCCAGCTCCACTCCCGGCTCACTAGTATTTTGGTGGTGTAGGCACTGTTGATGGAGATGGCGTGGACCAGGAGGTCGAGGATCTTGGGGTTTAGGGCGCTGGGGGCCGGAATCTCTTTGTAGTGGGTGTCCCCGAGGTAGGACTGGACCACGGTCATACGGTTGGTGGTGAGCGTGCCCGTCTTGTCTGAGCAGATGGCTGTGGCGTTGCCCATCGTCTCACAGGCGTCCAGGTGGCGGACCAGGTTGTTGTCCTTCATCATTTTCTGTAAAGTGCACAGACGTCACGTATGACTCTGCTCTGCCCAACCAGCTTTCCATGCGGCACTAATAATAGCCCAGGGGCCTCTGTCAGCAGGCAGAGTGGGCTGACAACAGCGCCCAAAGGCACAGCTTGGAGCGGCTGCTGGGTGGTGGTCAAGCCCTCATTGGACAGGCTGAGCAGCTAACTCTGGGCCACCACTTTCTCCAGAGATCACTCGGTTCCTCTCTGCTGCCCAGGACCACTCCCTGCCCACAGTGCCCTCTTGGGTCACCTGCTGGCCCTGCAGCATCTCTCTCATCTAGGCCATGCTCTGCCCACTGTCTTCCAGAAGGCCCTCTCCTGATCGCCCTCCCTCCTGCCCCCACTTCTGTAAGCAGCACCAGTTCCCCCAATTCCTGGGCCCTCTGTGCCCTCTGCCCTCATCCTGCAGATGCCAGATCTATGCCACTGTTCTCCTGCTTTCTGGCTCATCTGACCATGCCCAGGAAGCCGGGTGCGGATGGATGGCCGAGTTCATCTCTGGTTCTCAGCTCAGCCTCCCTGCTCTCGCCCTGAGTGATGGATACCAAGTTTTCTCCAGTCTTCACTGCTTCCAAAGTGCCTACCAGCTTCATATCTCAGTTTTGGGGTTTGGATCCTGGTCTCATACATTCTTAGTGCTGTGTTTTGTATTATTACCTTGACAGAGTAAGCTAAGGAGATGGTGACAGCAAGAGGCAGGCCCTCCGGGACAGCCACAACCAGCACAGTGACGCCGATGATGAAAAACTTCACAAAGTACTGCACGTAGACCGGCGTGCACTCTGCCAGCCACACCCGGCCATCGATGACGAAGGTCTCGATCACAAAGTAGAGGACCAGGATGATGACGGTGATGGCGGACATCACCAGCCCTGCCCAGCCGCAACAGAGGCCATAGAGGGTCGCGGTAGGAAGGCGTCGGCAGGGGTAAGAAAAAGACAAAGCAAGAGGGAAGAGGTAAGGGATGCTGCAGCCAGTGCCAGCTTGAGTCAACTCGGGGGGAGGTGCTCCCTGTCCCAGGCCTCATGGAGGGTTTAGAATCCACACTCAGCAGAGGGGGGCTGGACCAGTCCATGATGGCCATCACTCACCCCTGTCCTGTCACCCTGCTGCCTAGCCCACACCATCTGCCACCTCCGTTTCCCACTTGCTCTCCACTGCTCGGCCCCATGTCCAGGAAACCCAGTGTCCTCTCCGCCCGACAGGGTCCCCTGGCCACCTCTCTGCAGCCCCCACCTGCTTTCCCGATCTGCACGGCCAATTTGGTGAGCTTGCCCTGCAGGACCGACTTCTCCTTCTTGGGCACGCTGGCTTTCTTCTTCTCCCGGTCCTCCATCTCCCCACCCTCCGCACTCTTCAGGGGCTGCATTTCCATGGCGACTGCCCCATCTTGTTTCTTAGCTGCACACAGAAGAACCCCACAGTCAAAGTTAGGGCCCAGCAGCTGGGGTGACAGCTACAACGGGCTTTCATATGGAAAGACATGCCACAGCGTACGAGAGGACATAGGGTTTAGGGGGTTTCTTTGATTTCTGAGCGCGACACTGCACGGTGGCCATCTTGTTTCCCATCGCTGTCCTTGGCAGCCCAGCCCCTCCCAGGTGGGACAAAGATGGCTCTCTCGAGGCCTCACAGAAGAACGGAGGACATACAGAAGCACAAGTAACTGGGGCACACAGACAGGGCAGCCAGTCCTGGAATACCCCAAATCTCAATATCTGAGAGCAGAGGCCTGGGGCCCAAGGAATGTTCCTGAACCGTAAGCTGAATGATTCATCAGTCCACTGGTGTCCGAGCCACCTCCCTGCTCTCCTCAGGGAGACCCAGGAGTCCCCGCACTCCTGTCCTGCTCCCTGCTCGGGCTGTCTCTTTTCCTGCCTGCTCCTGGCTTCCACCAGGGCCCCAGCTCACCACGAGTGCTTCCCTCAGCCCACACCCTGGCTGCTGGAGGCCATTGCCCGAGCAAGCTGCCCTGGGGAAGCCTCGCATCTCTCTTCTTGGAATTACTCCTTTGATACTCTCCTCCAGCCACTTCCCTGCCTCCTCTCTGGAACAGGAGGCTCCCTCATGGCTCCTCTGATGCCCCGACACTGCGGTGGCGATAGTATGTCCCCAACCCTGCCTCCATCACTTCTGTCACTTCACACACTCCATGACCTGTGAGTCTCCAACGGCACTGCCCACACAATCCTGTCCATCCCTTACCCTGAGGGGGCACCCAACCCTGACACTCACCGATGGCTTCTTCTTCCCAGGGGCTTCGGTCCAGAGCTTACAGCCACAGAGACACTCAAGGCTCCACCCAGCTGGCTCACTCTAGCCTCATGCCCCATCGACTGTCACTCTCTGCCTTAGCCAGGGCCCTAGCCATTAGGCTGTCACCCTGCCCCAAATGCCTTCCAAACAACAGCTATGCTCTGACTTCCAGTTTGCTTGTCTGACCCTGGGCCTCTGGGTCCCTGGGTCCCACACTGCACTTGAGTACTGCCCCCGGGTCTCTCTCTCTAGACCGTGACCTTCCTGAAGGCCAGCATGGTGCTTTTGACCACCTTTGGACCTACAGTGCCTATGACTGACCGCTGACAAGCCTTTATCCCAGCCACAGAGGCTCAGCTCTCACCAGACATTTGGACTGAGAGGAGAGAGGGCCTCTGCTCTTTGGATGGCTGTCCAGAAGAAAGGCAGCTAAACTGGGAAACCCACAGGCCCGGTTAGACTTTGGGCAAGTCACCGTTTCTGAGTCTCAGTTTCCTCACCAGGATGCCTGCTCGTGGGTGATCTTTACATACTTCTGGTGGGATCTGCAGAGGGGCCACCTTGCCCCACTCATGTGATCTCTAGCTGCTGCTCCTGCAGCTGAGGTGGGTGACCCCCCCACTCTGTGCTTCACCCTCTATCCCCCCCCAACCCCCAGCACGGGGCTCGCATTACCTTTGGTCTGGCTACTCTCCATCGCCCCATCCTGCTGCTTGCCTACAATGGAAAAGGAATGACAGACACAGAGACTTGAGAACATCCACATGGCCCTGGCACGTGCACACAGGACAGCAGGTCACGGACAGTGTAGCAGTGAGCACAGGGGAAAGATGGGAAAGAAGGGAAGAGGGCTCTGTCTTCTCCAGGCTCATGCTGATGCCCTCTCGCCACCTCTTGGCACGTGGGCACCGTGAACACTTGGGCTTCCTGAGCGAGACCCCTAGCCTTGGCTCGCCAGTGGGCCTTGACCTCAGCCTTCCAGTGAACTCCCAAAGCCAGTCCCTGGATGGACCCTCAGTCACATGTGACTGGCAGTGGGGGGTTCCTGGAAGGGCTGTCACCATGGGGAGTGAGAGATGCCAGTTGTCTGGTCCCACCTCTGTCACCTTGAACAGGGTCTCCCAGAACCAGCGTGAGGAGTTTACCTAGAAAGTTCTCTGCTGGCCTAGAGATCATCTTTCTCTGCAGCGTGGCCCACAGTCAGCTCTATGTGTACTTTAGAGTGACAAAGGAGAGAGACTCCAGGAATTTGCCAGGCTCGGGCACTGGGCTATGCGTTGGGCACCTAGCAATGGAGGGAGCAGCAGAGACATAGGATGAGTTGCGTCCCAGGTGGACCTGTGCTGGGGGTCAGTGGTGGATGCATCGAAGGCGAGGACCCAGCCTGCCTCCTCCATAGCCCCTGCAGCCAACAGCTGTTACATGAATGCAGCAGCTCCCTGAACGTGCTCTGCGACCACAAAGCCTACGGCGGGCTGTCAGGGACTGTGCAGTGATTGACTTGCCAAGGCCAAGGTCAACAGTGCTGGTCGCACCACTGGTTTTCAAAAGCGAGAAGGACTGCAACTCTGGAAGAGCCCAGGAGACCTGACAGGTGAGGCGACTGCGGCGGGGAGCCTGCGGCTGCGCTCGGGGCCCGGCTCCGTACCTCAGCTCCTTCTGAGGCCACACATAAGCTGGCAGCATCCAGAGACAGAAGGACAGGAGGAGCTTGTGGGCTGACCTGTCAGCTACCACCCAATAGCTCATGTCACTGAGGATCCATGAACCCAGATAAGGTGCTGTGTAGCTCCCAGGCAGTGGGGTCTGGTTTGGGGGCCCCAGGGAGGACAGAGAGGCCCCCTGCAGGGCAGGGTGGGATGTGGGTTGGGTCCTCTGTGCCCAGGACCTCCGAAGGGGTGCAGGGAGGTACAGACATGAAAGAGACCTCTGCGGGGAGAGGAGACACCTGTAGACACATAGTGACAATACAGCGCAATGAGCGGGTGTTGCCAGAAGCCCTGAGGCTGTGGAGGACCAGAAGAAGGATGGATCCAGAGGACCCAGGCTGCACACAGGGCCAGGGGAGGCCTGTGCAGGAGGGAGGGAGGTTTGGGATGAGCACTACAGGAAGAGGAGGACTGTGCTGGCCTGAAGAAGGACAGGAGTCAAGGGAGGGAAGGAGGGGAGGGAAGATACCTCAAAGAGAAGGGTGAGTAGGAATCGAAGCCAAAAGGCAAGAAATAGGTGTGTGGGGGAGGCAGCAGGTGGACGGAGAGTGTTGTACAGATAGATGGAGTTAGGATGCAGAAAGGGGGAGGGGGAGGCACTGGCCATGGCCACCTTCCTGTCTCCGCAGTGGTCCAGGCCTTGGACTGAGACCTCAGTGTGAGCTCATAGGTGCTGCTGTCCCTTCCTCTGAGCCTGAACACCTCTGCTCCAGGGCCCCCTCAGGGTTCCCCTCTTCCAGGAACCTGGCTGCCGGAGGTGCCCTCTATGACTCCTAAGTAGCGCAGCCTGAGGTGCTGGAGCAGGGCGAGGGGAAGAGGATCCGGGTTGGGGAGGGATCTGGGGTAGGCTGAAGGGGTTTGGTCAAGGTCGAAAAGGAGAGCCTAGGAAGGAGTGTAGAACGGATGCCCTGCCAACTAGCCGGGTGGTCGAGGGCTGGGACATTTATCATGTCCTTCCTTACGCTGGGTCTGCGCAGACCAATTCTGCCCGCTCTTCAGGCCCAGCAGCCTTGACTAACTGAGGTGGGGCAGGTGACTGGTACCCCTCTATCCCTTGCCCAGCTCACCAGCCCCAGCATCTCACTAATCTTAGGGGCCCTGAATACAGGCTTCTGGCACATGTTCTTCCCACATGTGTACAGTTTCTTTGTACTTCTAATGGGCCCTGGTAGATTCTCTAAGAGGGGAGGCACACATAGAAAATTCCAGTCATCACTTGGTTTGACGACAGGAGAGGCCTGAGGGGAGACCCAGGTCAGAGCAAGATGAGTCATGAGCAGGTGCAGGCTTGTGTCACAGAAGGGCATGGGGTTCTGACCAGAGGGATTAGGACAGGGGTGTGGAAGCTGAGGGCAGTTCTGTAGCATTATAAGCCCTGTTCTGAGGATTGGAAGAGACGCCGGCCATGCCTGGAGCTCAGAGCACAAGCAACAGAAAACAGCAGGAAAGCCAGGGTGGCTACAGAGTTCGGCTCCCTGAAGACATCTGTCCCTTGACACTTCTTTCCCTTGGGATATTGGCCCCTGCCCATCCCAGGTACCTCTGCCCATCCCAGGAATCCTTTGGGGGTTCCTTCTGCTTGGGAACCCTCCACCTCTGGCTGCATGACCTGCATTCCCCGGCCGCCATGTTGGCCTGGACCTCAGCACTTCACCGCGGCAGTTGCGCACCCCTGAGGGTAGGCATAAGCCCCTGGCAGCATCCTACCAAGTGAGGGTGGCTGGTCTCTGTAACTCAGATCCAATTCCTACCATGGTAGGGGACTCTCCCTACCCCGGTACACATATCCCGAAGCCTTTGGGAAATAGCCATGTGAGAGAAGCTGTCCTTACACAGAACTGAGGGGCCCCTGACCTCCTGGCTCTGGGGAAGAGATCCCAGAAAAGGAGGCCCTGAAAGGAATCAGAAGTGAGGGTATGGCCTCCCGGCCTGAGGGCTGGCTCTAACAGAGCCAGAGCCAGAGCTGAATCCAGCAACTGGCCCAATGGGGGACCGCCAGGAGCAGGCAAAGAAGAAACAGCAAGCTACACAGAAGCGGGGTCAGCCCTCATCAGCTCCAGGAACTGGAGGTCAATGTGGCCTTACCTTTCTTATCCTTCTTCTCCTCCTCCTCTCCACCAGCTCCAAGCAAGGTAAAGATGATGCCTGTCTGGGAGTTTACACCAACGGCAGTCACCACCATTCTTCCAGAACCTTCCATGACATGAGTGCCTGGCACAGTCAATACAGAGACACAGACACAGAGATTTGCACCACTGTCCCAGGAATCCCAGAGGCAGGGGCTCAGCCTCTGGAGGCCCCTGGAGGCTGTGTTGACCCTAAGTCTAGGCTGAAGGCTCATCCCTGGCCTGGAGAAGAGACTTGACTACAGCCACGGAGTGAGCAGTTCACAGGCCTCGCCAGGGGCCTCCAGCCTCTCTGTCCTGTTTTATACTGCATTTGCCACTGGTATAAACACTGAGCTAAGCCAGAACCTTATGGAAAGGGAACACCATCCCCACTGGCTCTTCTTGAGGGTCTAGAATAGGGAGAAAGACAGCACTATGCTGACCCAGAGCCAGCCCCCACCTCTAAGGGCTTCCCTCAGGACACCAGGGGCCCTGCAGGGCTGGGAGGACCCCTGTCTTTCCCTGAGGCTGAAGCGGCCACCACCATGTCTCCCATGGGTTGCTCTGGCTTTGCAGAGGATGAAGTCTTCAGACCCTTTAACCCGAAGGGCAGCTTAGGGTGACCCTGGTTGAGGGGGTTGCTGGGCCAAATGGCGTCCAAGGGTGCCGGCCTGGTCCAGAGGTCAGAGCCCTCCCCAAGGTCTGGACCAACGCCCCGAGGCCTCACCTGAGAGCAGCATGGGGTCTTTGTCAGCAGACTTGCGCACGTGGTCCGACTCTCCAGTCAGGGAGCTCTCATCAATCTTGAGGTCATTGCCCTGGATGAGCACGCCGTCGGCAGGCAACAGGTCCCCTAAGGCCAGCAAGGCAGCCAGAACCACAAGCTATGGGTCCAGGTGGCCTTCCTCCCGCTGCCTCCTGCCTCACCAGGAGGAGGTCCCGTTGGATGTGGGGCCCTCTTCCTTCGGTCTCCTCCTTTCTGGGGAGATCTACATACCCCTCCCCTACGGTCCAGCTCCCAGGGACTGGGGATAACAGAAACATTCTGCAGTGGTGGGGAAGCCCTTGACAGGCGTGGGGACAGCTTGTTTCCTGGGACCTCTGATGCATACTCCCTACCTCCAGCCTCCCGCTGTTGAGGGCACACGTGTCCCTGGGGAGAAGGCTTGCACTTGGGGTCTCTTCCAGCCCATGTTCTCCCCCAAATGGGAGCTGAGCATCCTCCACAGAATGTGTGGTGATAGGCACACTCACCATACTTGACCTGGGCAATGTCCCCTACTACCAGCGCGGCCACAGGGACCTGGAAGAGCTGCCCGTTCCGGATGACCGTGAACTTCTGCTCCTGCTCGATACGGCTCTGCAGGCCTCGGAACTGCTTCTCCTTGCTCCAGTCATTGAAAGCCGTGACCAGCACCACACAGATGACAGACAGCAGGATGGCTGCCCCCTCGATCCAGCCAGCCTCGGCCTCACCTTCGTCTTCTGCCCCAGCAGACACATTCCCGCACACTGTGTCCGAGGACAGAGTGAAGTACAGAGGTGGCAGAGGAGTCATTCCTGCTGGCTCCTTCCTGCCGCTGACCTAGGGACATCCTGCGACCCTCCCTCGATCTCAGGTTCAATTCCTTCCCTCTTGCCAGCACAACTGTATCGCTGTCCTTGTCCTGCCCCTTCCTGCCAGATCCTTCCTCGCCATCCCTCTGGCCTCTGCTCCTCACCTTCGCTCTCCTCTCCGGGCGGCGCGTAGAACGAGAGGCCTAGGGAGACGATGGCAGCCACTTCCAGGATGATGAGCGTGACGTCCTGCAGGGCCTCCCATACCAGCTGCAGGAAGGTCTTGGGCTGCTTGGGAGGGATGAAGTTCTGCCCGTAGATCTGCCTGCGCTTCTCCAAGTCGCTGGCGTTGTCGGCTAGGCCTGCATGGTGCCCGGATGGACAGCAGAGGCACAGAGGAGACGATGGGAAAGGCAGCCCCCACCTTATCCCACACTTTCTCCCACGCATACCTGTCTCTCCATCTGGACTGAAAACATCCGGAAGTTGGGAACTGCACTGACCCGGCCAGCCCTGGGGACGTGCGTGTGGAAGTGCCTGTGCCGCCCCTCCAGCTGCCTAGATAGCGCAGGCATGGAATCAAATGACACTGAGGAGCCCCTAGCATGAGGAAGGACAGGCCTATCCTCCTGATACGCCTGCTAAGGTTTAGGGACTACGGTGGGTCCCTCCGAAGGGATCTCGTCGGCTTTGCTCACTCTGTCGATCAATGACCTGGCACCCATGATGCCCAGGAGGTGCACAGGGACTACTCCCAGCCCTGTGCTCTCATGGCCCACCAGAGACAGCTGCCTCCTTCCTAATGCCTTCTCCAGACCCTGGTGCAGTGCCAACCCCCATCCCTGAGCTGGGGGTCACGGTGAAGGACTGGATGGGACATGGGCTCCTTGCCCTGTCCACAGGCCCCCCCACTGCAGCTGCACACATGACAGTTGCTGAGCATCTGTAAAGCTAATAGGATTGTCAATAGTTAATGTTCATGCCACGGTGTCCTCAGGCCACCAGGCGGAAGACAAGGAGTGTGAAGACTGGGGAAACTAATCCCAGTGGGGAAGCCCCTGTGACATGGGGTTGAGGGATTGAGAGGGGCCTGACCTGATGGTTCCAGAGCCCTGGGAAGCACGTCCACATCCTGGACAACCTGTGGTGTGTGGGCCGGGAGGGAGGGCAGGCCTGGTTGATGCAGAGGCTGAGGATCAATGGCCACAAAGGCGCTAGCCTGGCATTCAGAAGACAGGCCCTTACTTCTCTTCTTGGGAAAACTCACTTCCTACACAGGATTGTGCTGAGGCATCTGGGTCTCTGTCTCTAGAACATGAGTCTCCTTAGGCCCATGTCTGAAAGTACTGAAGGCTTCTGTCTGGCACCAGCACCCAGGTCACTGCCTTTCAAGGCCAGCCGCCCGCCTGGCCACCTCTCCAGAGGCAAGCAGATGGGACACTGCAGTCCCCTGGCCCCACCCTCAGCCCTTAGGATTTTGCTTCCTTCCAGGCTCATATGTCCACAGCCTTTCTCGCTTCTCTGATGCCAAGCGCCCAGCCCCACACTGACACCTGGTGGACCGATGGTGACTTGCAGTTTCCAGGCCTGAGTAGCTGCCACTCCCACTGCCTCCTTCAGAGACAGAGGACCACCAGAAGCGCCCAGGTCTCAGCCCATGTGGTGCTCTCAGCTGGCTTGAGAAAGCACATAAGACCGGGCCCCAGAGGATTCGAGAACAAGAAAGTGCTAAATGTGATGCCAAAAGAGTCAGAAGGAAGGAGAATGGGTGTGCGCTGGGCTTCTAGGGAGGGGCAGGGAGGGGCTGGTCCAAGGTGGAAGGACTAGCAAGAGCAAAAGCTCACAGCCAGCACAGCCTTGGCATGTCCCCAGAGCGGGGCGATGACCACAAGCCATCCTCCCCATCCATTAGAGCGGCAGCTGTCCCTGCCCTTCTGCCCCTGGCTTCATCCAGCCTAGCTGCCTGCGGCTCAAGTTTCTAGAGTCTGCAGCTTCCCAGTTGGGTGTCTGGGAGAGACTCGGGACTTAAGTGCCTAAGGGCTGAGGACCCAGTTGAGGGCCTGTGCCGCACTCCCGATCACAGCTTGTGTTCTTTGAGGTTCAGGAGATGTGGAAGGTGTGGTCAGGACTAGGGAGGCACTCCAACGGAACCCTGGGTCTCCCTTCCCCCTGCCCTGGGAAAGAGCACTGATCTGGAGCCCTCAAGAGGGACAGTTCCCCCAAACAGGTCACGTGAATCTGCATTCTGCCTGCCCCACCCCACATAATCCGCTTGTCCCCAAAGGAAGCTGGGCCCTTAGGGGCCTACCACCCAGGAGCTTACTCTCTCCCTCCCTCCCTTTCTCCCTCCATCAGCTTGTCCCTTGGCCTTGGTTTGCCCTTGAAGCTACAGCAATGCTTCTCTCCCTTGTCCCAGACCAGCACCAGGACTTGGCCTTCCTGTGGGCCGAAGGGTCCTAACAATTGCTGCCACTGAAGCACTCACTTGGTGGCGGGGGAGGGGGGCGGGGCGGGGAAAGCTGCTACAGCCCCTCTGGTTCCTGAGCATGTAGGCTGGCCTAGCGGGACCCTTGAGGGTGGCCCAAGTACAGGGTGCCGCGGGCAGGGGCCGCCGGTTGGCATGGACACAGATGGGCGCCCTGCCCAGAGCAGAGGCCAGATGCCATTGGAATTGAATTAGGACCACATCGTGTGGCTCCTGGCTAATCTTCCCCCTCCTTTCCATGACTGCTGGTAGAGACCAGACAGGGGAAGGGCAAGGACCCAGGTCCCCCAAGCGGGACTACCATTGAGCTTGGCCTAAGACCCAGGTTCCCTGTCTTCTAGAATCCTTGTGAGTTGCTGCAAGTGCCCCCCATACACCATACTTCCCACCTTTCCAGCATTATTCTGCTGGTAACCCCAGTCTGCCCACCTTGTCAGGGGGGGGGTTGCTGTGAGGCTTGAGATATAGCTAAGCTGGCCCCTCCCATGAGCTCAGGTCATTGTGTTTGAGCAGAAGTGACTACGGGGAGGGGGGTGGGGCGGGGCAGATGTGGGTGACAAATCTGGGACCAAGCCAGCAGGTATGCAAGGACCCCACACTTACTAGGGTCAGACCTTGAGGGCTCTCCCGGGTCGGAGAGGGGAGGGGAGGTTCTTGCACTGCTCATTCTTCGGGACGCAGACCAGGCCTGGCTGGCTCCCTCTGTTGGGGCCGGGCCACCCACCTAGGCACCTGCCCTTCTCCATGGCTGCCCCTCCACAGGCACCGGGCACACTCCAGAGCTGTTGTGGCAGAATCGGGCAGGTTCCCAGGGGCCTTGACATTTTAAATATTTAACAAAGCCTGACAGGCAGAGGAAAGAGCTGCCAGCTGAAGCCCATCTGCTTCCTTTTATCTGGGGGAGACCAGAGCTCTTGTGGCTAAATGGCCCCAAATCATGGGGGAAGGCAAGGAGGAGGGAAGGAGAGAGATCCTCTGGCCCTGAGCCAGACCATCTGCCCCCATGACACACCCTCTCAGCCCGGGTCCCTTTAGAGTGCAAAGCAAGAGAGACCAAGGAAGCCCAAGGAAGGCCATCCACCTTGAAGTTCCTGACCTGGACAGGAGGAAATCTCTCACCTGACCTTTGGGCCTACCTCCTCCTCAGTAGGCCATCTCCACTCCCCACTCCAGCCCATGAGCCACCCGCAGACAGACAGGGCCAGGGAGCAGGAGATAAGGCAATGGCCAGGGCCCTGGGTGGGTGAAGGTATGATGGCTGAGAGTGGAGCTGATGAGATCAACCAGCGCTGGCCCAGAACAGGCCTGGCACCCGATTGGGACAGCTCCAGCAGCCCTGACAGGGAGATGCCAGCTGGGCCAGAAAACACTCCAGCTCCTGGAATCTGGGGCCATGCCTGCTTCCCGGTGGTTCTGGCCTCTCAGCACACCCAGCAACAGGGACTAGGGAAGGCCACAGAACTGAGGCAAGGACCCAAGATGGTAGTCAGGTCTACATTCCTAGAACCTTCTAGTGGTTGTCCCCTCCCCCACACCCTGGCTCCCTGCTACAGATCTGCTCCTAACTATACTGCCTGAAGCTTGTACTCCTTTGGGACGGCCTGCCACCAGTGCCACCGTCACTCGGTACTCTGGGTACCACCCCGTCAGGCTGCACCATCCCCAAGCCACTCCATCCCTTGTCAGAGAGGCTTCGGGGGGCCCACACGCTGTACCCTTTCCTCCTCTTCCCATGCCTTTAAATTGGACAAAGGGCTGAGCACACGTGGCACCCGCAACACGCAGACAGGGGCCATCCTGTCTCCTCCGTTCCTCTTCTCTGTCGCTCGATTTCTATTTATTCCAAAGAAGAGATAAGTGCAAAGAGCTGCTGATTCTGGAAGTATGGGTGCAGAGGCCGCAGGATGCCCAGAGGGTGACCTTCTCACCCTATGCAGACCATGTCCTGCTCATGGGTAAATGGCTGCCCAAGGAGGACATGGTCAGGGTTAACAGTGGTGCTGGGAAGCTGCTGCAGTGGCGCCTTGCAGCCCCCGACATGGTCTGCGCTGGGGTTAGGGAATGCCCCTGGATGGCCTAGAGTCCCCTGCACACCCGTGGACACGCTCGGGCTCTGCTGGCAGACTTACCCTCTGTGGGTGAGGTCTTCAGCCTCCTGCAGAGCCCACTGACGTCCCCATAGGCTTCCTGGATCTTCTGCAGTGCCTCGGCCCCTCGGAGCTCCATGAGGGAGCGCAGCTCAGCCAGCGTGCATCCAAAGCCGCCTGCATGTGGGCCTTCCCGCTGCTGCTGGGCCTTCGGGTGGAACTCGATGGAACTGTTGGCCATGTCGCCCATCCTGCCTGTTGCACTGGGAGGAGAGGGTGCTGGGCCTTCTCACGGGTGCAGCCTCAGCGAGCGGAGGTGGTGGCAGTGGGGAAGTGGCCAAGAGCAGACACCTGGGGAGACGAAGGTGAGAAAAAGCTAGGGGCACAGATGAGACAAAACCGAGGCCCGTTCTTCTAGAATGTTCTCTGCAAATCTGCTCTCAGTCCAAGTCATGACTCACTGAGTGAAAAATTTACCTCCCAGGCTGGGCCAGTGGCCCTCATGCCCTGCCAGGCCCACCTGTCAGGCCACCCACTCGTCTTGCCCACCATGAGCACCCTAGCCTGGAGGGCCGGGATTGATTAGTGACAGTCTTGCCCTGGCGTGGGTGGGTTAGCTGTGCCACAGTTCTCCCATGGCCATGCCCCTCTAGCGAATCATCAGCTCCATCACCTCCAGCTCTTGCCTGATTAAGGCTCGCCCTGCGAGGCCGGCATGCTATAAATCCGGGTGGTGAGGCAGTCGTTTGGCACGGCCTCTGCTGCTCACAGCTTACAGTTTCAGGCCCGGTGCCGCGCAGGGGTCCAGATAGCAGGCCAAGCCATGGACAGGGCCAGCTGGGTGCCAGGTCAGGGTGTCTCTGCTGCCCTGAGGGTACCTGGGTGGGGTAGGAACAAAGAAGAGAGGAGGCCCGGAGAAAGCGGGGAGGGAGAGAAGGAAACAGAGGGAGAGACAGAGAAGGACCGGAGACAGGGGTAGAGGGAGAAGGGGAGGGAGGGAAGGAAGAGATAGAGGGAATGGAAGGGGAGGGGTGGAGGACAGTACACACAGGAGAAAGAGGAAAGCAGCCATGGGTCACTGGCGACTTCTCTGTTGTCCTGCCCCACCGTGCCAGTGCCGCCCACTCCCCACAACACTGAGAGCAGCCAGCTGACTCAGGCCGCACCGCCTTCACCGCCCTCGCTCCTCTGTAGAGTTGATAAACTTTCACCCCCGTCTGACTGTCCCCACACCCTACCACCACTGCCCACACCTGCCCAAGAAACCGCTGGAGACTGGGCTGCCCCGCCCTCAGCCTTCACAGGGTCTGGTGGTGCGTAGCACGGGGCAGCCTGCTGGGCCTGCTGGGCCTGGCCTCCTCGCTTCTCCCGCTGGTCTTTCCCCACCTCTCCTTCCCAGCCTGCAGCCTGTGCATGAGTAGAAGCATCCCCCAAGGACATGAGCTAAACTCCTAGGACTGAACTAGTCTCAGTGCACATGGCCTTGGCCTTCACACCAGCAAAGAGGCCTCCCGGTAACGTGGCTCAGCTGGGCCTGATCTCTTGCGTTTACGGAGGCTCTTCGTTCAGAAGGATCCTCTTGAACACAGAACTTGGCCACCAATCCAGATTTCTGATCTAGAACCGTCCACAGAAGCACGATAGCTCAGAACCTGGTGGCCTGCTGCTCTCAGGAGAGCCCCCACCTGTCACTCAGAGCCTAGTGAATGCCGGGAGTAGGTATGCACCCTCGGCGGGGCTCTAAACATCGGTGGCTGCCTCAGTTACTCTGGGCACTGTCCCTACACTGTCAAGAAAAAGCTTGTGTGCCTAAGGCGTTCCTTGTCCGTGAAGTCTGGGAGGCAGAGATGTGCCTCAGAAAATGGCCATCCGTGTTTTAAAAGTTTGGGCACCTCAGTGTTAACTTCCTAGACACCTTCCACATGGAGCCGCCTTCACTGCGAAAACATGTGGGAACCAAGTGGCAGACCTGCAAACGCCAGTTCTCTCCCACACCCACGCATCTCCCGACTGCCCTCCTTCCAGTTCGCCATCTGACAAATCTTTACCGAGCATCTACCACATGCCTGCGCTGGGGACAGAAGGAGGGACGGCACTGAATGGATCCGTGTGCTCTCTGTCTGGCTAGGAGATGGGTACCTACCGGGTCCAGCTTGTGAGAAACAGACATCAGAGCAGTGGAGGCGGTTTCATTTAGGGACAGGGGTCAAGAAAGGCCTCTCAGAAGGGGCACATTTGAGAAAAGGCCAGAACGAGGTGAAGGAGTGAGCCATTCTTCTGGAGGAAAGAGTGTTCTGACATCCGGAAGAAGGCAGGTAATGGGACAGGTAGGTGGAGGAAAGATGCTGCAGATCCTATGGGGCCACGAGTGACATGAACCATCACCAAGCAGAGGGCTACTGGCTGAGCACAGACTGAAGAAGCAGAAGCCAGAGATGAGGGTGGGGGCTGCGGTCCAGCTGTTCTACTTGACCAGATGAGGCCGGGGGCAGTGGGGGTGAGCCCTGAACTTGGGAATGCGCAGGACAGCAGAGCACCCGGACTTGAAGGAAGTGAAGCTTTCATGGTGTGTCTGACAGGGTGGGCTCCTTCTGGGGTGCCATATGAATGCACCCCGCCCACCCAGGTGGGTGCAGCAGGAATCACTCTGTCATTCGCCAGCACAGGAAACCAAGGCTTGGCCAGGTGAGGCAGCAGAGCCATGAGGACACCCAGTCTTCCTGCCTCTAACCACAGGCCTCAGCGGGGCATTTTAAGAACCACTGGAGACGATGATGGCAGCTTTCAATTGTCACCTGCACTCCTCAGTCCTCTCCAGATAGCTCCGCGTGGAGCCTCCTCCCACGCTTTTCCCCCTGCCAGCTTCCTTCACTTCTCCAGGACTCTCCTTAGCCTGTTGGCTGCTGAGGGAAGGGATGGGGTCGAGGTCTGGTTCATCAATGTAGACATTGGCTTCAGCCAGCATCAGGACCACTAACCCCTCTGTGAGTTAGTCAGCTTCCTGCGGTCAGCTGTCTTCCAAGCTCCAGGCAGGCAGGGCTGCTAGGAGAGGATCAACTAATGGGTCCTGTGAGTGCCAGGACCACTGGTGGGGACATCCAGCATAAATGTGAGTCAATTGTCCCCGAACAGAGTCCCCAGGGCACACCAGCCCTGGAAGAAGGCTCTCCTGCCAGGCTGAGGGGAGTGGTAGGCACTCACCCCAGGTTCTGATGCCACCGGCTTGTATTCCAAGACCTTCCACACTAAGCCACCTAGGGACTCCATAGAGGCTCTTTCTAAAAGGGTAGCAGATGGATGATTTTGCTCCTTTGTAACCATTTATCTTTTCGGCGTATACACCCACTTGGAGAAGACTCGGTTGGAAAGTGCCTGGCTCCTGCCCCATGGCACTGGTGGGCTCCAGGGGGGTGACAGAGCGAATGGCACGTAGGTTGGCAGGCTCATCCAGTGGCCCGACAGAAATGCCCGTTCCTCAGAGCAGGGCACCCTGCAGGCTGGCAGCGCAGCATCTCTACCTCCCCACCCAAGGCCAGCCCTGTCCTCCCCCAGATGCTCCCTGCCCCTGCCCCACAGTGTGACCCTGCCTTCGATTAAGCAACAGCAGCCCATACAGAGCCATGATGGGTCCTTGAGCTGCTCCTAACTGGTGAGTTGTCATTGTTGTGGGCAAATGGGCCCACGGTGACTCATAAGAGGATTGGGCAGGGAGGTGAGGCCTGGCCTTCTGCCAGGGCACAAAGCATTTTTGTCCTTTGCCACAGCCCCCAGGCTGGCCCTGTGTTCCTGCACACTACAGTATCCCCTGGCACCCTGCCCGCAGCTGTGGCCTGATCCTTCTCCCTCGTCCCCC
>NW_024342648.1:159948-165724 GCF_902729225.1 Pteropus medius | reverse complement strand
CTTGCCCTGACACAATAACAGCCTTGCCAGCTCCAAGTGCTCCGTGTGCCCTGCCCTGCACACCTTCTGTCTCATCCCTACCTGATGACCTCCGACGAATTCGAGTGTAATGTTTTACAGAAAGTATCTGCTCAAATGAATTGCTGTTGAGTCTACAATCCCATTATTGTTCCTCTTTTGCTCCGCTTGGCATTGCAACGACCTGGGAGTATGTCTTTCCCGCTCTTGGGGTCGTAAGCTCTTTGAGACATGTGGTTAGCGAGTTGGTGGGAAGTGCACTGTGTGGTCAGCCCTGGGTGAGAACAGAAGGCTGGAGAAGTGAGTGAGCGGGATCCTGGCCAGCCGAGGAGGATCTGAGAACCTTGGGAGGGGGAGATCACCGTCCTGGAGAACACAAGGGTAGGGTGCAGGGATGAAGGACGGGGAAGCCCACAACCCCCAGCAAGCTACTCTTAGAGTACTCAGGTGCCCTGTTCCAGGTCTGGGAGCCCCTCAAATCCAAGACTGTGCTTGTGCTAACCCTCCTCCCCTTCGTTAACTGCACAGGCCACCGGGCAGACAGGAGCCATCAGTTCAATCAAGCTCTATGTCGAGTGACAATTGGCTGCTGTAGAAACCAAATGGCGTATACTCTTGTTTTCCTGAGTTCACTGTAAGTCTGGGCAATGGTCTCCCTCGTCTAAATAAGCACAGCAGCCATCACTGACATGGCCAAGAACAGAAGTGACCAGGCCTATCAGTTCTGCAGGCCTGACAGAGACGTTCCGTCCTGGGCTGGCTGCCTAGAACGGTTTGTAGGCACCCAAAGGGCAGGGAATGTACCGTTTCTGTACTCTTTCATCTTTCAGACCTTAATTGGCTTAATTGAATTGAAAACCTCCATAGAGGGGGACTGGGACCTTCTGGCATTTGCTCCATCTGGCGCAAATTGGCCAGCATGGTGGGGTGGCCAGAGCAGAGACCTGCTGTGGTTCCCTGGCCTGCCTTACCCTCGCTGTCACTTTCAACAGGCTGCGACCTCAGGGGGTTGCTGGAGCACTGCAAGAGATCTCCTGAGTTCAGGCCTGTACCCCAATTGCCTCTTGTATCTTTCCCTCCACGGGAATCTGGATATCCTGACGTCTCCTGGCTCTAGGTCCGGTGGCTCAGGTCTACCCAAGTAGAAATCCAGGAATCCTGTCCTCATCCTTGGCTACCTCTATGCAGATTTTAGGGGCTCTCCCAGGACCTCTGATTTAATCTGCCTAGATCCCCTACTTGAATTCCCCCTGCCCCGGTCCTGGAGCTTACTGAATGAGGTGGGGACACTTCTGTTCCCAGAGTCCGCTCTCTTGGGATCCCCACTCCAGAATTTTCCCTCATTGCACCCCTCACAAACACCTTGGGAGGCCTGAGGGAGGTTCAATGATCAGACCTCCTGGCCATCTTCTTGAGAACAGTCACGATGCCCAGAGCAGCTCAGTCCCTTGGCTGCCGGGAGACAGGAGCCTTCTGCTTTGCCTTTACAGAAGGGGCAAGGAATGGAAGACAGAATCCCACCTCTGTCCTCAGAATTAGAGGTCGCAATGCATTAGAATACACCCTAATTTCAATGTGGAAACACAGTCCCATTGTAGCCCCTGTCCACCACTAGTCTGCAGTTGCTGGGGTCCAAGTGGGCATCTATCCCCACATTGACGGTGGGGCATTTGCTGCCTCTCCAGGGTGGACAGAGCCCGGCCGGCACCACCAGCAAGAAACCAGGCAGACCCGGTTCCCGGTGTTCCTCCCAAGTCACTGTGCAAGTCCAATGGGCCAATGCCTGAGGGAAAGGGCTGGGCCCTGCAACCCAAGAGGCTTCCACAGGCCCAGGACGCCATGCTCGGAGGCAAGAAGAGAGCCTAACGCAGCACAGCCAAGCCCGAGGTCTAAGGCGCCTGCCCCCCGGGCTTGTGCCCTCCATTGCCACTCTCCTTGAGGCACACTGCCACAATTCCACCAAGCAGGGCTCACCTTCCAGAACAACTCATGGCTCAGCATCGTGACTCATTGTGGGGATTCCTTGAAATAATGGTTCCCTGCTCTTTCCATCTCCAGGCACCTGGAATCTGGGCCAAGCCCCTCAAAACTGAGAGCAGGAGGTCCCACAACTGCATGCACCGGTGGGGCTCTGTCAAGCCTACTGGCAGCGGGCAGGGAGCAGGCAGGGGAATAGGTGCAGAGGCCCACGGGGAACCCCACTTGCCCTGCCCTCTTCTGGGACTGGTTTGATCTGGGCAGGTGAAGACAGGGGCCTAAGGGACTCCTTTAACTTCTGACTTCCCATAATGCCCCCTCCCCAGCCAGGACCTAGTGCTTCTCCCGGGCCTCTCGCCCCCTCCCCTCTGCTCGATGCACCTTGGTGACCACCCAGTAGAGAACGGAGGGCTCCAAGGATGAGGCCTGCGTTCAGCGAGGGAGGGAGGGGGGACAGAGGAAGGAGCTGAGGCAGAGAACAGCCTCATTAATATTTCAGAGGCACCATCACTGCAGCTCTTGGGCCCTCACAGCCCTGCCACTTGTGCTGGTGGAGGGAGGAGGATGGGAAAAGAGAAGGAAATAAAACAGAGAAAACAGATTTAAAGGGACAGCCCCCACTCCGTTCTTTCCTCCCCCTTGTTCCTGGTACAATCTGTGCACACATCAAGTGGCTCTCCCAGGGAGCAGCTTTAGGCAAAACAATAACAGCAAAAAACGGTCAATCACCACCATGACACCCTCTCCCCAAACTCATGCACATACCTTCCACTGCTGCAGGGCTGTCCTTAGGGGAGGACCTGTTGTGCTGTGACCAGGGCACCAGGGCCACCTCAGGGACCCACTGGGGGCTTCCAGAGAGGCTAAAGGATGCTTCCCATCTAGCACCCAGTCCAGACTCAAAGAACCATCTCAGGCCAGCAGAAAGACAGATGCGCAGAGTCCAACCTAATTAGAGTCCAGCCAAGGAGGATTCTGGACCCCAGAGAAACCCAACAAGTGTAGATTCCTGGAGGTGGCAGAGACCTAGGTTGGTGAACCTCTATAGTACCCCTCGGGAACCGGTGGCTCAATGCTTTAGTCTAATCTAGAGCGGCAGATGCCAGACCTGGAGGGGGACTTTAAAAATACTTGGTCCCACCCGGAGCTTCACAGTCGGAAGTGGGGTGGCACTGAGACTCTGTGAAGCCCCCCAGGGGATCCTGAGGCTCAGCCAGGTTTGAACCACACAGTTTACTTGCCTTCAGAGGCTCCAAGGAAGGCCCAGAATTACCCAGTTAAGACAAGCCCCAACGGAGAATGCGAAGTGGTGTAGCCACTGTGGAGAACAGTATGGCAGTTCCTCAAAAAAATTAAACATACAATTACCATAGGATCCAGCAATCCTACAATCAAGTATGTACCCCAAAGAATGGAAGCAGTGTTTCTAAGAGATTTGCACACCCGTGTTCACAGCAGCAGTACTCACAGGAGCCAAAAGGTGGAAGCGACCCAAGCGTCCATCAATAGAGGAGTGAATGGATGCTGGTCTATTCATACAGTGGAATATTCTTCAGCCTTACAAAGGAAGGAAACCCTGACACATGCCACAGCATGGATCAACCTTGAAGACATGATGCCAAGTGAAATAAGCCAGACACAAAAGAGTAAAACAGTGTATGATACCACTTATATGAGGTCCTTAGAGTAGGAACATTTTCTGTCATAGGGACAGAAAATAGAATGGTGGGTGCCAGGGGCTTGAAGAAGGAAATTGGGAGTTAGTGTTCAACGAGGATGGGTTTCACTCTGGGAAGACGGAAAGTTCTGGGGATGGATGGTGGTGATGGCTGCATGACAATGTGAATGCATTTAATGCTGCTGAACTATACCCTTAAAAATGATTACGATGGTAAATTCTATGCTATGTGTATTTTACTGCATTTCAAAAACCAAACGGGCCCCTCCAGTCCAGAGCAGGCTCTTGTGGTGCCCTGGGCAATACACTGATAGCAAGAATCACACTGCCTTGACCACCGATCAACTGATAATTCTGCCCACGTGAATTTTAACTTTCAGGAGCATCCCCTGCCTAAAACGGAGACCTAAGCACACCATTCCGTATGTGCCCTACCCGCTACCCTTCAGCCTCAGTGATCTTTGACACCACCCACATTCTGCCTCAGCAGACTGGTTGCCTATTAGGTGGCAGAGAAGCAGATGAACCGAGAGGCCAGGCTTGCTGGTGGACACTGCCACCACCCTTCCCACCCTCCCTGACTCCTCTTTCCTTGATGTTCGTATGCATTTCCTAAGAGGCACTGACCCCCACCCCCTGTCCTCAGAAGGGACCAGAAGGGATGGCCAGAACCCTTGGGCAAGGCCTGGCCTCCAGACCACAGGTTCTGTTAATATAATATGGCGCTAACGAATCCCCAGGAGATTACGGCAGAGACTTGTTAGACCTCCCCTGATTTCTATTTCCTTCTTCCCGTGTTGCATTTTAATTTTTAGCTACGTGTCTTGTCATTTAGCTAATGACTATATCACCCCAACTCTGGTGCAGCCATATATGACCATATGACTATGTCCTGGCCAATGGGATTTGAGCAAAAGGGACAGGGAAACACCTTACTCATAGATAGCACTAGGGGTTCTCAGCCTATGGGGAAAAAATAAGATAAGGCCAACTTCAAGTTGTGTCCTTAAAGGGAAGGAATGTGATCTTTCCTGTCCCTCTCCTCCTCTCTGTCTGCTAGAATGCTGATGTGAAAGCAGTTATCTTACTCTATCTGGCACCCTGCATGTTGAGAATGGCACCACCGCTGAAGGAGCCTGGGTCCCTGATGGCCAAGTAGCTGACATACCAGCCCTAGGCTGCCTGCTTAGATTTTTATGTGTGAAAGAAATCAACTTCTCATCTATGCCTCCATTAAGCTCGGTCTCCATTAAAGAGGCCAAGTCCATCTCCTAGTTAATTCAGGTGTGCAGGGAGGAGCCCAGCCTCAATCACCAGGTACCATGCTTGCCTTCCCTCTGCACCCAAATCCAGCCCTGGTTCTAGGAGAGCCAAGAGGCCTCCCCCGAAGTCTCCATGACCTACCAAATCTCCATACTTCCATGGGCTCACAGGGACATGTGATGATCTAGAGCCGAGCTCCCTGTCGCTTGTGCCGTTTGATATTATCTTAGAAGTTCTAGCCAAAACAGGGGGAGACAGAACCATGAGAGTACCAGAGAGAGAGACAGAATGACAATCTCGTCATAGGCACTGCACAGCACCTGGGCCGTGTGGGGCTCTCTTCTCCATGCTTGGGCAGAATGACACGTTCCCTCTGTGCTATAAGCCTCCAAGATGGGGAGACTGATTATTCCCAGTTTAGAACTGAAGCTGCTGAGGCACAGAGAGGTTAACTAGCTCACTCAAGAGGCCACAGCCTCTTTTATGTTTTTGTTGCTTTGTTTTTAAGATCTGTACTTTGCAGGTCACATGAAAAAAAGAGCTCCCTCAAGGTCACATAGCCAGCGAGGAACAGAGACCAATGTGAACTCAGGTGGTCTGGCACCAGAGGATTCTACATTGTTCCTCTGCCAAGAGACTGCTTAGAAAACCCCAGAAAAGCAACGAACACATGATTAAAACCAATTAAGAGTTCAACAAAGTGACCAGACAGGAAATCTGTCCTTGTAAATCTCAGAGCTTGGGAATGCAGGTGCTGGAGTCAGGCCTGGTTGTGTGAGCCAGCGCAAGTTACTCAACCTCTCTGGATCTCCACTTTTGAATCTGGGAAATGGGTCCTCG
>NW_024342648.1:151179-157177 GCF_902729225.1 Pteropus medius | reverse complement strand
CCATCCGGGCCTGCACCAGAGATCACATGGACGGCAGTTCAGCAGAGAGCCCACTGCTCCACGGGCCTCGGCCCCAGTGCAGGGTTTGTGTCAAAACAGGCGTGTAGGGAGCCCAGCGTTGGGATAGTCCAGGGACCGACAGCGTTCCCGGGCCAGGCGCCAAAAGGTGACCACGGTGGCTCTTTTGAGCGTACCTTCACTCGGGCCAAACCAGAGCCGTGGTTCCCAAAGGGAAGCAAAAAGACCAAAGCCCTGTCCTCTGAGTCTCCAGCAGCAGGAATGGAGCCGGCCACCAGTGACTCTGCATCTCCCCGTCCCTTCCTCAGTTGCCAGCTCTGTTTTCCTGCTTCTTAATCAGGAGTGTCTGGTGTTCTTGAGCCGTCTGGCCATCCTCAGCTGTGGGCCTTTGCTTCTGTTCACGCTCTCCTGCCCACACCCGCCTCCCCTGCGTACCTCCGGAAGGACAACCTGCAGCATCTGCGGAGAGCCAGACGCCAGAGTCGGTGGGGAAGCACCGCCGCTCCGAACTCTAAAGAGGTCCAAAGAACGCGTGGCCCAATGCTTGATTTCGGGGGGAGGGACGAAGGGGATTCACCAAATGGTTTCGACGTTCAGCGGACAAAGAGCAAAGGAGTTTTGTTTTGCTTCGGGATTACTGAGCTGGGACCTGAAGGTCAGGCATTAAAAGGTACAAGGTTCAAGAGGTAAATATATGTTCATGGCACTGGAGCCCGCCGATGAGTCCACTGAACGGGGCATGCAGCCCAGAAACAGTCCCTCCCTATTACACATCAGAATCTGTGCTGAAGGACGCATCGCACACAAGTCAGGGGACAAACGATCTAATAAAAGAAATGGAGACGATGGGCTAGCACTCGGAAAAACGGTATACCTTGGATCCACACCTCATACTATTCCTCAAGACAAATTTCCTTTGGATTAAACAGGGTTCCGCGAACATGGCCCAACGGCCAAAGCTGGCAGCCAAGTGTTTTTGTGAATAAAGTTTTACTGGCACACAGCCACGCCCATTCATTTCTGTCATGTCTGAGTTTGTGCTTCTGTGCAGAGCTGAAAAGTCAGGACAGAGACCGTGCGGCCCGCAAAGTTGAAAATATTTAGTATCTGACCCTTTACAGAAAAGGTTTACAACCCCCACCCACCCAATTAAAGAGTTAAACATGTTAAAAACGCACCCCTCCACACACAAATAGGTCTCAGATTTCTGTAAGGGATTTTGTAAGCCTAGAAGCAATGGAAGAAATCACAAAGAAATCGTGAGACAAAGAATATGTACCTTTTGCATAAGAAAAATGAAAGAGGGCAAAAAACAAAGAAGCTTTAAAATTATTTTCAACAAGCATGCGAAACTGTCACTACCTTTCATGTATAAAGTTTATTTGAACCCACAAGAGAAACACTAGGACCTCAATAAATAAAGGTGAGGAACAGACAAATCACTAAAAATAAAAGACATATAACTAATAAACAAGTAGGAAAATTTTTACTTTCATAAGCAATTAAAGAAACAGAAACTAAAGCAGATATTTTGAACCAAGATATTCATGCTAGGTTTTTTTTTATTATGATACACTTGTAAGTTCAGGGTGAGCCAGCCCTTGGGGCACGCTGAAAAGCCCTTCTGGTGAACAATTTGGCAGAATGAACTTCTGTCTGGGCACCCCTGTTGGACAGAATGAGCATCACCCACCAAGGTGCTTAGCAGAGCCTCATGTATGAGAGCAAAATGAATCCGACTGCGTGGATCTCTACGAATAGCCAAATAATTAAGCGAATTACACTCTCTTGAGAGAATATTATTCATCCATTAAAAATTGTAATTACAGCCCTGAGGACCGCCCCGATACATCCTGGGTGCTTGATAAATAGCTGTTGAATGAGCGAATGATCATTTGTAGTTCCTTTTTTACGTCGTTCAAGTTTTTTCTTTGTTTTTGCAATAAGCACTTACTGTTTTTATAATCTTAAAAAAATTAAACTATATCCATTTTGAAAAAATTCATTTAGGAAGGGATTATATGAATAAAGAAAATGCTTATGTGAAGTAAAAAATAGATTACATAATTATGCCCATGGGATAATTACAGTAATGTGAAAATAAACAGCCTATGTAAAGAAAACGGAGTGGAAACAAGTCCAGTAAAATGGAAGCACTGTGTTTTCTGAATTTTCTATAAAGAGCATACAAGTTAACAGCATTATTTTTAAATGAAAAGAAATCAATGTTATTTAAAAAAAAAAACCAAGAGCCTCGCCCATCTGTGTAGAGCCACCCAGTTCCCTCCAGCATGCCCCAGTGAGCCAGCCTGAGCACAAGGCAGGGGCCTCATCACAAAGGAGCATGGCCAGATGCAGGTTTGTCCTAAGGTGATGTGCCAGGTCCACTGGAGTCAGCATGCTGCCGGACTGGGCCAGCCATCCCCACCTCGTGGTGGGCTGCTCTCACCTCCCTCTCCCACATGTGGACAGGCATGTGGGATGGACTTGGGGAGTGTGGCAAAGGCCCCCAGACTCTCCAGAGGGCAGACCGGCTGCCCTGAGTCATCCACATCTGCTTGATCCACTCCCTTTTCAGGACCCATGGCGGGTAGGCATGGAGGAGGCCTCGGGGTCTGTGCAAGGACTCAGGTCTGCATTGGCTTCGAAGTGGTGCTGTGTGACAGAACCTTCTGGAGTGACAGGAACGTTCTCTATCCGCACCATCCGATGCAGTAGCTACCAGCCACGCGTGCCTACTGAGCACTTGAAATGTGGCTAGTTGGACTGAGGAACTGAATTTTAAATTTTACTCAATTTTACTTACATCACCACTTGTGGCTACTGGTTACTGCATAGGACCGTGCAGCTCTAGAAAGTGCCTCGAGACTGTGGCTGCAGGAAAAAACTTCCCATTTGAATAAAAAGGTTCTCTTTTACTGAAGGACCTATGTACAGAACACCAAATTAGGCTCGCAACCCTTTCAAATAAGACACTCCCCGAGGACATTGACCATAGCGTCTCTTTCGCACAACTCTAATTTGGACCCAAGTCTCTGGAAACCTCTTATGCTCCTAGCCCCTTGCCAGTCCTCGAGGTGGGACTCAGGACGAACCTCCAGCCCTTTCCTCCTACCTCACCCCATGGCTCTGGTTCGGGTTCTGCCACCTACTCAGCCATGTGACCTTGACCTCGCCCCCCTCCCAACCGTTCTGGTGACGTGTGGGCTCAGATCCTGCTCTCCAGGCGGCACTCCCAGGCCCACTTCCAATACCTCCCACCCAACAGAAGGTGCACAGGCAGGGGAGGGCTTTCCAGCCAGGCACCACTTGGCCTGGCTTCCGCCAGCGCAGCCAGGGCGGGGAAGAGAGGAACAGTGAGGAGCTCAGGCCGCAGCTAAAGAAGTGGCCTTCTGAAAAATGACACGGGGCAGGGAGAAGACATCTGCATCTTCCAGGTCTCTGCCTGCTGCGCCCAGCAAAGTTGCAGCCAGAACCCAGCGCCTGGGCTCATCTCAGAGAGGGCACTGGTGCGCCTCCGGGGTAGCAAGCCCTTGGTTAGATGTAAGTGTCTTCCTTTGGTGCCACAGCCCAGGTCCCCAACTATCAGCTGCCATTCACGCACACACCGAGACTGCCCCTTTGCAGAGATACACCAGAGGGGCCATGCAAAGGATTTACTGAACTGCGAATTGTTTCCCAACCTGCTTCGGATTGATATAAATCCATGGTTTGTTCATTTTTCTCAGTGGGAACATGGGAGACACAGGTGGCTCAGCTTCTGAGCTTCAGGGTCTTTCCAGGGCTGGAGGTGCCCTTGACAATCAGCTCACATGCACAACGCTCCATTTTGCTGAGTTCAGCACAGACTTCTAGAGACTATGGAACTAGTGGCTACATGCACGGACCAGGCTCGGGAGCCTGAGGGCCTGTCTTCCAATCCTGATTTTACCATCCACTGGATCTGTGACCCTGGGTAAGTTGCCTAACCTGTCTGGGCCTCAATCTTCTCATCTGAAAAATGGGGATATAACAGCCGTTGCTACATTTGGTTGTTGTTTCAATAAGAGAGTGGATATCTGTGAAGCACTGAGAACGGTGCGTGGCACAAAACGAGTGCCGTTATTATTATCGCTATCGTTACCGACATTATTTGATGTGCTAGTAACCTCTGATAGAGACAGCGGCCATCAGTTAAATACGGACACTCTCAGTTTAAAATCGGAAGGGAGCGCAATGGGCTTAGCCCACATCCGTGCTGACAACTCACTTCGTAAGGTGGGAGGAAGGAAGCTGGGCCTGGCTTTGCTGCCTTCAAGAGTCCCAGCTGAAGATCAGCTCTCAAGGCCCCCAGAGGCCTAGGGCATTCTTATCTTGTCCACGAGGAAGGCAAAGGGGGAGTGGGGGAAGGGCTTAAGCTGACCCCAGCACGCTTTGGCTGAGAGAAGACATTCTGGGATGGAGAGAGCTCACTGAATCACTTCCGGGCCTCTCCTCACTTGCTTGCAAATGATTCAACCTCCGAAGCTCCAGCTGGGAATCCTGAAATGTCAGCGGGGGTCCACTGAGGCCCACCCTCCCACCTTCCCCAGGGCTGGAGCGGGGAAGGGACTTGACCAAGGTCACAAAACCTTCAGTACCAGAGCTAGCAGTAAGTCCAGGATCTCCCCCAAGCCTTCTTTGTCCCTCAGGGGCCTGCTGCAGTACCTTGGTGGCCGTGGTTGTAGCTCTCTCCCCAGCCCCGGCACTCTTAGCCTGGGGCTTCCTTCCCCATAGGACTGGCTTCCCTTCTGGCTCCACGCAAAGGCCCCTCCCACGCTACCCTAGTGCCATCTGCCTGCGTTACCTTCCCACATGTCTGTGCCAGAGCTGCCTGCCCCTTTGCTCAAACCACCTGGCAGCACTGGGCATGGACCAGGTTGATCTGAACAAGACTAGCTGCGTCCTTGGTCCTCCTCGTCCTCGAGGTTAGCAGCAGGGGCAATCAATACCCTGGGACCGCAACTGCCCAGCCAGCCCCTTCCGACACCCTCGGACCCTCTGCCAGGTCTCAGCAGAGGCCCGACGGGGACCCAGGCAGCCCCCAGCTTTCCCCTCTGCAGCGTAGCTCAGGCCAGGGTTCCCACTGCCCACGTCTGCATCCCAACTCCTCTCTCATGAGCCCCATGTCCTTGGTTTCCTCGGCTGTGAAAGCGGGCAATGAAAACAATGGCTTGCACTTGGAGTTGACGGCGAGACTCAGCTGCAGGGCCCAGGAACCGATTTAAAACCGTGTCTGGACCTGGGAGGCACTCCCGCTGCCAGGCCCATGGGAATGTCCCCAGCTATCCCATCATCCAGTCAATGCAGGGCCAAATCCCTTCCTCTCTTGTGGCCTCAATTGTTTCATCTGAAAAATGGGGGGAAAATCCAGGCCTTGCCTCCCTCTTCGGGTGAGTCTGCAGATTCAGTGAGGTCAAGGTCGCGAATGTACCACACAGAAATCTATGCTCACTCTGGGCCACGCCTGTGCTGAGCACTCGAGCAGCTGGCACAGATTAAGAACCGGTCCCTGCCTTAAGATGCTCACAGACCAGTGACAGCAGGGATGACGGCACGAAGCTAGTGGGCAAATGAGGGGGATGCCTGCCAGGAGGCACCCAAGTCCTTGAAGGGAGCCAGGGGAGATTGGAATGGCCAGAGTCAGGCTGGACTCAACCTCGGAGCCAACAGGGACCCACTTTCGATGGGGGTTCCCGCGGCCTCATCTTTGAACCAAGTGGTCCCACTCCTCTGCCTCTGGGAGTGTCAAGTGCCTGGTTGACGGATACTGGCCCTGCCCTAACCCTTGAAGAAGTGTTTCCCCACTCTCGCCCAGCTCTTTAGCCAGGGCCTCTCCAAAGTCCCCCTCCAAGCCCCCACTTTGCCTGTCACCCACCCTGAAATGGCCTGGCTGCGAAGCCTAAACCCAAGCTCTGCGGGGCCAGCTGAAGGAAGGAGACCAGGTCCGAGAGAGAGAGAG